>NC_058081.1:506242118-506542118 GCF_014858855.1 Bufo gargarizans | reverse complement strand
TGCACAACCAAGTGGCAGACAAAATCAAGTGTGCACTGCGCAACGCCATCTGTGGCAAGGTCCACATAACCACCGATACGTGGGCCAGTAAGCACCGGCAGGGACATTATATCTCCCTAACTGTACACTGGGTGAATGCAGTGGCGACTGGGCCTGAGGCAGATAGCAGTTTGGCGCATGCCAATGAGGATTGCAGGATTTTTTTTTTGTTTCCTACTCCTAGTCCGTTTCCTCCTCTACCGCCTCCTCATCTGGTCAGCGTAACACCTGCACCACCAAATTCACCGCCTCATATGCGACATACCCACAAGGTGGAACTCCACCTTGCGTATGCTGGAGAGACCTGTGTGAGTAGCAGCAGGCGATAGTGGAGTTTCAGCTGCAGCACGCACGGGTGATGTCGCTCTACGGAACAGCACCACTTCACCACTAAGTGGGCCTCCATGTGCGACTTGTCTGCCATGTTGCGCTGTTTCGAGTACTCCACCAACATGGTCAGTGCCGATGATGCCGTCCTTAGTGTTACTATTCCATTTCTATGTCTCCTTGAAAAAACGCTGCTGGCGATGATGGAAGAGGATGTGGCACAGAAGGAAGAGGAGGAGGAAGAGGAATCATTTACACGGTTATCAGGCCCATCATTCACAAGTGGCTTGTAGGCCAGGTACACAAGTGTCCAGCCAGGGCACAGTTCTGGAGGAGGAGGAGGATAATGATGAGGAGGAACCGTGTTCAGAAGAGGGTGGCACCCAAAGCAGTTACATGGGCATCACTGGAATGTGACTGGGGGGATGCAGAGGACACAGGACCTAGCTTGTCATTGCCTCTGAGCGACTACATGCTGCAGTGACTACTGTGACACAGTGAAGGATATAGTCTGTGAGTACAGGAATTTTCCTCCCAGTGTGTGCTGCTGGGCTGATTTGCAGCCAGGTGGGGTCAAACACTGGGCTGGATTTTAACCACCCAGAATCTACAGGTGGGTTATTTTGGGAGGGGGCCAGTTAAACCCCGGAAATCTCAACCCTCAACCAGGCGGCCAGTGCCAGCAAAACCAGCTCGGGATATACTCACTACAGATATACTCACTACAGTCGTAATCACGCCTGAGGGGCTGTATCAGTATAAGGTGTTACCCTTTGGTCTGCATGGCGCCCCCGCTACTTTTCAAAGTCTAATGGACATTGTGCTTCATCCACATTGGTGGTACGCCTTAGCTTACCTGGATGATATTGTCATACACAGTACCGACTGGGAAAGTCACCTGCCAAAAGTACAGGCCATAGTGGACTAACAGCTAACCCAAAGAAACGTCCGATAGGGCTAGAGGAGACTAAATATCTAGGGTATGTCATTGGACGCGAAGTCATCAAACCCCAAGTAAACAAAATAGAGGCGATACGGAATTGGCCCCGACCTGTAACCTCTAGGCAAGTAAAGTCGTTCCTGGGGATGGTGGGCTATTACATGAGGTTCATCCCCCACTTTGCTACAATAGCCAAACCATTGACAGGACTCTTGAAGGGACATAAGTCTGTGATGGTTCGCTGGGATGATCAGACAGAAGAGGGGTTCTCCTCTTTGAAGTCTTTTTGCAGACGCCTGACTTCAAGCGGGAATTTAAAGGTAAAGTGGAGAGAGAGTACCTGGCTATCAGTTGGGCACTCGAATCTCTCCGCTAATTTTTGTTGGGGAAAAAATTCTGCTTGGTGATCGACCACTCCCCTCTCAAGTGGATGAGTCAGGCCAAAGACAGAAATGCCCGGGTCACCCGATGGTTCCTTTCCCTACAGAACTTTAAATTTACAGTGGAACACAGGGCAGGCCAGTTACAGAGAAACCCGGATGCCCTGTCCCGAGTACATTGTCTGGCTAGTGTTCACCCCCCAGGGTTGAACAAAGGGGGGATATGTGAAGAGTATGGTCTGGGAGGACAGGTATTTTACTCCCAGTGTGTGCTGCTGGGATGATTTGCAGCCAGGTGGGGTCAAACACCGGACTGGATTTTAAGTGCCGGCCCGGGTTTTGACAACAGCTAAGCTGTCCTTAAAAGACAGCTGGGCTCAGCAGCAAAGTGTCTCAGTTTTGGGATCTGAGGCATGGCGCCGTGCTAGAGGGCTGAGATCCGCACGCTTGGGAAACAGGCCTCCTAAAGGCTGTTGTGGATCGCTGGAGATTGTGCTGTCAACAAGGTGATTCTTTTGTTCTGTGGACTTTCCTTTGTGTCAACTAACACTAAGATTGGAAAATGTTGCTTAGTTTTTTTTCTTGTGTGTAAATAAACACTGAAGTTTTGCTTACAAATAGTTTTTTTTCCTCTGTTCTGTGTCCGCTTATCCTGCCTACCAGAGCGAATCCCCACACTACGCAACGACTGCCAAATTGCCCACATTCTGAACAGTACTGATTACTGGGTGGCCACCCTCCTGGATCCCCACTACAAGAACAACATGCCGTAATCGGAAGATGTGCAAGTACAACCCAATGCTGGTAGGCGCGCTGCTGATGGCATTCCCACCTGATAGCGGGGGCTCAGTGGAAGCACAAGGTGAAGGCAGAGGAGGAGGAATAAGTTGCTAATGCAGCTGGGGCACCGCCAGCACCTCAGAAGGGTGGTTAGCATTGCCGAAATGTGGAAAAGCTTTGTCTGCATGCCAAAACAACCAGCACCACCAGCTGATACGGAACGTCTTAGCAGGAGGCAGCATTTCAGCAACATGGTGTAACAACATGGTGTAACAGTACGTATGCACACACCTACATGTACTGACTGATGGGTCTGCCCCCTTAAACTTCTGGGTCTCCAAATTGGGCACATGGCCTGAGCTTGCCCTTGATGTTTAGCACGGCAGGGGGGATGATCGCAGACAAGCACAGCCGCCTGTCCACAGCCAACGTGGACAAGCTCACATTCATTAAAATGAACCAGGCATGGATTCCACAGGACTTGTCCATACCTTGTGCTGAGTAGACAAGTCTACCGGCCGCACCCAGCCATTGTTATACTCCAACACACTTTCTCTTTGCGTTCTCTTTTCCATTTCCCAATGTTTTATAAAAAAAAATAAAAAAAAATAATGGGAAAAAAATGCGTTGGCTACCTCCTCCACCGCTTCCACCTACACCGCCACGTCCACCGCCTCCTTAACCTCCTACTCCACTTTGACCTCCACCTCCTAGTTCAAGGTTATTATTTTTTATTTTTTATCTATTCTATTTTAAGTAATTTCCCTATCCACATTTGTTTGCAGGGCAATTGTCCTGCTCTTACCCTCATTTTGCTTCCTTTTGCAGCCCTTATAGCCCTTACTACGACTAATTTACAGCCATTTTAGTGCACCAAAGTTCGGGTCCCATTGACTTCAACAGGGTTCGGATTCGAGTTCAGGTCAAGTTGGGGTTCCGAACCCGAACTTTGACCTGAAGTTCAGCTGAACCCTGCGAACCCGAACATGCACGGTTCCGCTCAGCCCTACTCCTAAACTATTAATATAAAATGATTTTCTTGGAGGTCAGAATATGGAGATGCCAAGAAAGCATGTTTTTTTTTTTTTTTACTATTAAAACAGAAGAAAAACTATACAATGTGGTATCTCTGTAATCATACTGATGAAGTAATAAACACTGTAGAAACAAAACATCAAAATATGGTGGAATTGTGTCGTTTTTTTTCTCCATATCACGCCATTTGGAATTTTTTATTCACCTTCCCACTACATCATATGGAATATAAAATGGTTCTATATGAAAGGAAACTTAAAAAAGTTATGGTTAAGGGGTTAAGACTGCTGATACCTGATTGACTTGTCTGTGATTTTTGTTTGTATCAGACCACTATACTGTAAAATCTATGGACTAACCTGTTAAATTCTGCCTACTGGCTTATTTCTGGATTAATCCTGTGGCAGCTGTTCCTATTTATATTGACTCTTATGGTGAACTGACTACTGCCCTGTTTCTAGATTAACCATGTGGCTGTTATTCCTGCCTGTGGTCTGGACTGTGACCCTATACTTACCATTCTAAAGTTGTTTGAATCAGCTTTATCCAATGCCATGTCCATTACCAGGTTTCCAGCCCAGGCTATGGACAGGAGGTCCATTTTACTGTGGACGAGACCAAAACTGTCTCTCTCCCTGGCACATCAGCAGATTTCTAAATCCACAAAGTTTTTGCATGCACCAGGGAGAGGATTAGCTCTGATCCTGTCTACAGCCCAAACTGGAAACCTGCTAAAGGATGCAACATCATCGGAAGCAAGATTTTCAGAAGAGGAGTGGCACATGGTCGGGTTCCCAGAGGCCGATCCACGTAAAGGTACGCATATTAGAAATTTTCTTCTAAAGGAGTGTTATGTATAATTAACGAGGGTTTGCAGGACCCACTGTGTAAGTTTGAGTTTAAGTTGATGGGCAATACTAAGATGATAGTGAGTTGGTGTCTATAGGCTCTCAGAATAGAAGTTCAGTACCGTTTATAGCATATGCCGTTTATGTCATATCCCATTCTACCAGATGAGGTGGCCGGGAGCCTCTACCTATCAGAGATTTATGGCATATCATGTGGATATGCCATAAATGTTTTTAATGACCTGAAGACCTGTGAGCTGAACTCAAGCTAGCAGGAATGCGGGGTGCTGAAAACCCACAGCCCACACAATTCTCATGAGAGAATCAAGTAATTTCTTGATCTCTTGTCACCAAGGAAACAAGTTTGCACAAATTATTTGCTAGAAAATTAGCGTATACAAATTTTATATTTGCTGTGGCCAAATCTGTTTTATTTTTAATAAACACATTGCAAATTACAGTGGTGGAAAAATGAATAAGGGCTCACAATAGTACCGTGGCATTCAGAATAATGGTTGGACGTGTGTTTGCCAATATAATTAAATTAAAGCAGCAAAGGGGAGATTCAGGCGTTTTTTTGCTCCCTTTGTGTATTCTGGACAATGAGTACAATGTATCCCGGCAGAGCACAGAACTTTTATTTTCATTTAATTACTTAAGGGAAATTGTTGCTTGTTTCCCCATTTTTTAACAGCTTCAGCGAAACAAAGAGAACAGATAATTGTTTGCTGGTCTCGTCATTGTTTTACAACTTTTGTATGAACTCTGGAGAGAGCTCTGGTAATCTGAATTGTACAACAGTAAATGTGGACAGTTGGAAATAACATCAAATAAAGCAATTGCTGGGGTGAGGATAGGAATCATAAGAACCTATCACAAATACAGAATTTGCTTAACACAATTTTTGGGGGGAGGAGGTTTAAAAAAAAAATTGGAACATAAAAAACAGAATAGCAAGTACAAGGAAATATATACAATGCTGCTGCCAGAATGGAAGGGGTGAGATTGGGGGAAATGCTGCTCTGAGTGTGGGAGGGCTGGTTAGTGGGCAACATTGCAGTCATTGGGAGGGAAGGTGGGCAGTGGTTAGGGGGAAATACTGCTGCCAGTGAGCTACTTGTGTGCTGTCAGTCAAGGAGGAGTGGGAAGGGGTTATTAGGGAGGGTGGCAAAGCTGCTGCCAGCGGGGGACTTGTCGTTAGGGGTACAATGCTGCTGCCATCTTGACGTTGTAGTATTAGTTCACTGGTAAGGTTCCAGCATCACCATAGTTTGGCTAGGAATATATGAGTAGAAAAAGTGTAAGAAGTAGTGATGAGCGAGCACTAAAATATTCGGGTGTTCAGCCTGAACACATTGCTATATTCATGTGCTCGACCGAGCACCCGAGTATAATGGAAGGTAATGGGAGACAACCAGGCACCCCCTGCTTGGAAGAGAAGACGGTGTCAGGTTCAAAATAAAAGGTTAGAAATTGATGGATACCCTATCAAAATGGTTTGAAAACAGCATTACAAGGATTGTTGGATGCATCTTAGACTTTTATTACATACGACATACAATAGAAAAATACTTTTTCTTCTTTTCTAGAATAATCACCTGCACTTCTTAATCTAACATGAATAATATGGTACTTGGTGAGCATAAGTAGACACTGCATGGGAAACTATACTTACCATTAAAGACTGTACTCATGTGGTGGTGAGACCCACTGCACCATGCTTATTACTATCCTGGGTGTGAAATGAAGGCTAAGGAGCATGAACACAATGCAACCTTCACCTAATGAGTACTGTTCTTGTAAAAACCGCTGCGATAGTAATCAAAGTGGTCATCAGAGACTAAGTTCGCACACATTCCCAGTGACATAGTAAGATAAATGGTGAGATGAAGTGAATACACAGGCCCAGTGAGGTAGATTAATTTCACTGCTCTCTAAGTGTACACGCAGGCGTAGCAAGACAAAACGATGGACCTAAAGACGAAGTGTATGCATAGTCTAATACTGCTAGAGTACAAGTCCTGGCATAGGCGCAGCAGGATAGAATGATATGCGTGAAAGACTAAGTGTGTGCACAGGCGCAGTGAGATGGAGTGTGCGCCTGTAGGCTAAGCGCGACCACAGGTCCACAACTCTGATATTAAAGGGCAAAAAAAGATCCTGATTAAGCCTAAGTGTGCACGCAGGCGCAGCCACTGAGCACTGAATCTTTTTGGAGTATAAGTCTGAACGCAAGCGCAGCGGGATTCATTGCAAAATTTTCCATGCAAAAGACTACACTAATAAGCTTGTCATAAGAATCAGTCTAATATTCTTGTCAGAAGACTATGAAACCAATAGAGGGTGCTATTGAGTTATGAACAGCACCCTCTATTGGTCTCATAGTCTTCTGACAAGAATATTAAACTTTTCATAAGACTGTAAAACAAATAGAAAGCGCTGTTCATAACTCCATCGCGTCATCTATTGGTTTTCATAGTCTTATGACAGATGAAAAACAAGGCAGGTTCTGCTCATTTGCATATATTTCCCATGAGCCTGTGTTTATGCAAATGAGTTTTTACATGACAAAACTGTATAGAAATGTTATTGAATATTATGTTAGGACTATCGGAAAACTTTTTGTCGCCCTAATAATATTGATCTAGATGTGCAGGTCCACCCAAGCCAACCAACAGATGCAAAAAAACTTTGAGGCTTACTGGCTCTCAGTCAGATAAATCTCGGGTTCCTCCATCTCAATCTTCTCATTACGACCAACGCATGCCTGGGCGTGGTCAGAGGGTGCGAGGTTTGAGCTGATTTGGTTTCCTTTTTTAAGAGAGACAGTTTTTTTCTGTGGCTCTGGCTAACAATTCCTAAAGATGGCTGGAATCCCGCATACCATTTGTTTGGAAGTGGACCCAAAGGATACAAGAAAGAATACTTTGGAATTTATTGTAATCGAGCTCGTGGAAAAGAAGGCTGGAACTGGGAGACATCTAATTTATAGTGTCCAAAACTTAAACCTAAAACAGGTGTGTTCGATGCAACTTTTCTTAATGAGAACCTTTGCTTGGAGGCATATGAATGGTTCAGAAACAATTCAGAAGATCCTGAAATAATGGGAGTGAAGATAACTCTGTTGTTTGGTCTTCATGAAATTTCAATTGTATAAATGTTTATAATCCTTTTACTGAAGTTAATTTGATTATGGAATTTTTGCTGAAATATTGTGAATATGTGGGGAAGCCTGTGCCTCAGAAGAATCATCTTGGTATCTTTATTTGTAAATACCATTTCAAAGCTAAATTGAAAAATGACCCACAGTTTGTGGGAGGTTTTAGTCACCCGCCAGCTAATCTGGGCAGCCGTCATATTGCAGAAAATGCTATTCTTTTGGACACACTCAGAAGAGTTGTCAGAAAGGTGTATGTTGTAGGATCTGCAAGCAGGAGGGACATACTGCTGGGGAGTGCACAACTCCTAAAGCATGTGATATATGTGGGAAAACAGATCAGAAGTATAGGAATTGTCCAAGTGCTGAAGCCCAAAGAGACAACAACATGAGGCAGCAGCAGATAGTTCAAGAGGAGCAGTAAAGGAGAAGGCTAACCTATGCTGCTGTGGCGAGTGAGGGTGTGAGGAAGGAAAGAAGAGAAGGGACTGTGTTGCGCCCTGCTACAAGACTTGATTGTGCAACCCTCCCTAAAGCACTTCCTGTAAGAAGCTTGGAGGAAGTTATAGATGATCTTCCAAGTGCGTCTGAACCAATAAATATTGAAGAATTTATGTCTGGAGAGGCGTCTGGAGGAGAGCAGTCTGGAAAGAGTCAAAGGGAGGGTGGTGGGGAGTCAAACACAGAAGATGAAGAAGAGAGCTCTTCAGTCATACAGAAAAGTAAGAGTGTCAAAAAGAGAAGGGGTTATACTAGTGGACCAGAAATCAGCAACCCCTACGAAAGCCAGCAAGAGGAGAGCATGGATTCTGGTGGAGGTGGCGAAACTGTATGACTTTGAGTATAAGCTACCTGGAAAATATGGATATATTTAAAATGTTTTTTTTTGTTTTGTTTTGTTTTTTTTGTTAAAAAAAGAGAAAAAAATATGGGTTTCAAAATCTGCTTACAGAATGTAAGAGTATTTAAAAGTAAGATTAGAAGAACGGCGATTCTGAAATTTCTAGCACAAGAAGATGCTGCAATTTTTGGTTTGCAGGAATGTGGTCTATCTGAAGTAGAGAAGAAGAGTAGATGTATAGAAAGTCTGTGTGGTCTGGGAGTGTTTTAAATAAAAATGATGGTGTTGGGTTCTTAGTTAAAGGGAGAGATGTATCTTTAGTAAATTACATGGTAATGGTATATTAGCAATTTTTGAATATAAAAATGTGAAATTTTATGTGATCAATGTTTACGCACCTATAAATAAGAATGAACGGAAACTTTTGTTTGAGAAGGTGAGATCATTTATCCCTAGGAGAATGCCAGTAATTCTTGTGGGAGATTTTAATTGTGATTTAGATGAGTTATATTGATGAGTCTGGGAAAGGGTTAATAGACTTGATTTCGGACTTTAAATTATGTGATATGCAAAATTTATGTAAAGTTGAACCTAAATTCAAGACCTATCATGAGGATAGTGGCAGATTTCATAGCAGGTTAGACTATTGTTTTGTATCACAAAATGTGTGTCCTTTAAGTTATAAACAGAAAGAAGTTGTTTTTTTAGATCATAAATGTGTGATATGTGAGTTGGATATAGAATCAAGAGTAGTGTATGGACATGGGTTGTGGAAATTAAATGTGAGTTTGTTGGAAAATGAGGATGTTAAAATGGATTATAGAAGATTGTATGAAAGTTGGTGTAGGAGAAAGAGAGAGTTTAGTGATATGTCTAAGTGGTGGGATTGGGTGAAAATAAAAACAAGGTCTTTTTTTAAGAATTTAGGTTATAAAATAGTGATGGCAAAAAGAGAGCAGTATGTATGATTTAATGCCAGGTTAAGGTATTTGTATAAATTAAGAGAGGGGGGTGTTGATGTAAGTAAGGATATTGTGGGAGTGAAATGTGAGATTAAAGAATTTCTGACCGATAAAGGAAGAGGTATAATATATAGGGCAAAATTAGAAAATTTAGAGAAGAATGAAAAATGCACACTTTAAAAAAAAAAGGTGTTCAGAAAGAGGCAGTGCATAAATATATGTTATAATCAGAGTGGTAATAAGGTGAAGTTGCAAAATTTTATAAAGAATTGTATGCTGAGAAATGGAGGGATGAAAGGTTGGAGGATGATGTGTTGAGCAGTGATGGCCAGTTCGCCTACATCTTTCTATAGAATTAGACCGGAAGACCATCCTCCCCTGGCATCTCGTCTTATTTGCCATACTACTACTAACCACCCTCCATATTTCATTACTTGTTATATCCCTCATAATCCCCACTCTTTCTTCTTCATTCAAGCTCTTATCTATCACACTCAACACCAGTGATGGCCAGTTCGCCGTGTTTGCCCGCGAACACATGTGGGCTGCTATCTTAACTCACAAGTCCGGCGATGCACAGGTAAGTCCTTACCTGTGCCTGTGCGTGATCCGATCTGAAGCAAATGCGGTCACTGTGAGCAGGCATTTCCGAGAACAGCCCAATGAAGGCCCCCGTCGGCTGTTCTCGGACATGCCTGCACCCAGTGATCGCATTTGTTTCAGACCGCCTCCCGGCACAGGCACAGATAAGGACTTACCTGTGCATCGCCGGACTTGTGAGTTAAGATAGTAGCCCGCATGTGTTCGCGGGCGAACACGGCAAACTGGCCATCACTGGTGTTGAGTGTGATAGATAAGAGCTTGAATGAAGAAGAGTGGGGATTATGAGGGATATAACAAGTAATGAAATATGGAGGGTGGTTAGTATAGTATAGCAGCAAATGAGACGCCAGGGGAGGATGGTCTTCCGGTTGAATTCTATAGAAAGATGTGGGATGTGGTAGGAACTGATGTGGTAGCATTGTATACGTTTATGTGGATGAATTGAAAAATGGCTGATAGTATGCTGTCAGGGGTGATTACCTTGATTCCAAAAAAAAGGTGACTGTAAAGATGTAAGGAATTGGCGACGATAACGTTGCTTAATTGCGATTATAAGATTTATGCGAAGATGTTTTCAAATAGAATGAAAGAAGTGATACCAGGAAGGAGGATTCATGAAAATATGTGTATGTTGAGAGATTGTTTGTGGGACTGTATGGAGAGAAGGAAGAAGGTATTTTTGTTAAGTTTGGCTCATAAGTTTGTGTATAGAGTGTTGTTAAGAACGGGATTTCCAGCTGAGTTTGTGTGGAAAGTGAGAAGTATGTATGATGGAATTTTTAGTCGAGTGTTGTTGGATGGTTGTATAGGTAGAAGAGTAAGTGTGTTTTCAGAGGTGAGGCAAGGGTGCCCATTGTCACCTATTGTGTTCATATGTGCGATTGAACCATTGTTGTGTGTGTTAAGGAAAGATAAGGTGATTTGTGGAGTGCAAATACCAGGAGGTGGTGGGAATGAATGGAAGGTGAGTGGTTATATGGATGATGTGTGTGTGTTATGTGATTCCGAGTGTTCAGTAGGACGGGTGAAATTGTTAGTGTCTATATTTTGTGGAGCATCTGCTTTTCGTGTGAATTGGAATAAGAGTGAAGGTAAAGCTTTTGGAGGAGTGATTGGGAGGGATGTGGGAGTTAGTGTGGTGGAACGTTATTAAATAGTTTTCTTCACATTCTCTATATCTCATCTGAACCCTTTGAACCTTGAGATCCCCCTACCTTCCTCCCCTTTTTCTTGACTCTCCATTTCATAAGTGCTAGGAAATTGGTCTCTGGAATGTGCCAGATTCTCTAGGCCTTTGTGGCCCATGGCAAAGTGTCATGCCTTCTTTTTTTTCCTCCCTGTTGAACTAGTCAGCTAAGCGCATTGAGGCCCGAAGGGTAAGACTGCGTGTACACAAGACTATACATAATCATCATCAAGGTCCGATTAAGGTTTTAGGTGTGAAATTTGATGAGAAATTAGAAGGAAAGGATAGTTGGGAAGAGGTGAAGGTGAGAGTTAAAAATAAGTAAAATTTTTGGCGGATGAGGGATTTGTCCTTTTTTTGGTAAAATAATGGTGATTAAAAGTGATATCTTGGCTATTTTTTGTATACTGCAATTGTCTTTCCACTAGGTTATATGATGTTGAGAAATCTAAATAGAATTTTGTTTGTGTTCCTATGGGGATCGAAGATGGAGAGAGCCAAGAGGGAAGTATTAGTTAAAAGGATAAGTAAAGGGGGTTTGGAGTTTCCAAAATTGGAGGTATATTTTGGAGTTAATATTATTTTGTTTTTACTATAGAGATGAAATGCTTATACATGTATAGATTTTTTTTTGGAACCTACTTGATACGGTTGAAGTGGAGTGTGAGGTATTTGAGATGTCCAATTTCGTTTGGGGTGCCAGTATGGTATATGTGGGTGTATAAGTTTTTGGTAAAGTATACATTTTGTGAAGTAGATGTGAGAATGTTGCGTAATAAAAGTTTGGTATACAGGATAACGGACTGTAAAGAGATAGAGTGTGGAATAAATATGGTAAGGGGTGCTGATATAGAGAAGGTATGGAAAAAAGTTAGGATGGATGGGTTAACGAATAGACAGAGTGAAGTGGATTGTCAGAGTTTACATGGGGTGTTACCAGTAAAAGAGTTTCAGAGGAATTGTGGGTTAGTAATAAGTGATGTATGTCCTAGGGAGGGTTGTGGTGGAAGTGAGAGTACATCTATTCTGGAATTGTAAGTTTGCGAGGGAGTTGATTAGAAGAGTAGGACCATTATGTAAAGAATTAACTGGGATCAGTTTGTTGTCCTTCAAATTATTTATGTTTGGTTTAGGTATGAGTGATGGGGTGAAGGAGAGAGTGTTGTGGTTGTTGTTGACTTTTATAAAAGAAGTATTGTGGGATGTAAGATATATATATGTGTGTTTAAAATGAAAGAATTAACAATTAGAAATAGTGTACGAATGGTATTGGGGAAGTTATATGTGTGTTATCTGTGGGATAAGAAAAGGAAAGGGGAGGTTGATGCAGAAGGGATATGGAAAGTGAGGAAGTGGATTAATGTAGTAGATTGTTACTCTTGATTTGTATTTTTCGTATTCCTGATTTGTATATTTCGTATTCTTTGTAAGTATGTTGGAAAATAAGAAAAATTATTGTTCCCAGATGATGATGGGTGGGAGAAGTATGATCGGTAGTTTAATGATCGTATAGTATCCCCATCTGAAGGGGGGGGGAAGCTGATTTGGAATATCTCATAGTGCACAAGGCTGCCATTGTGAGGTATGCTGGCTGTTATCTGTCTCATGGATAGATGGATGGCTTGTACATACCTGGCTTTTGGCATATAGCCTTTGTGTGGTTGTCTATTGTATGTCGTACATAATAGGAGTCTAAGACGCATCCAGCTATACTGTTAATGCTGTTGCCAAACCATTTTGATGGTGTTTCCATACATTTCTAACCTTTTTTTATGAACCAGATACCCTCTTGTCTTCCGAGCAGGGGGTGCCTGGTTGTCTCCCATTAACTTCTATTGTATTAAATTGTATTTGAGCACCCAAATTATTCAGCCGAGCACTCGGATCTGCCGAGCATAGCGATGCTCGAGCCGAACAGGTATTCGACCGAGCATGCTCGCTCATCACTAGTAAGAAGCCTTGGTCTGTTACAATGATTTTACAGATGTTCCCAATTGTTAATTTTTTCCCCCTTTTTTTTGTTTATGATGAGGTTTACATATTTAAGAGGGTGGTGAGGGGACATAAGTAAGTCAAGCAAGATTCGGCACAGCATGCATTGCATGCCACTATTTTTCTTATCTATGTGGGTAGGGGTGGAGGGGTTGATATGGTATGTGGGCTGGTTGGGCTTGTGTACCAGGACGGCTTTTTATTCCCAGTCTAGCCCTAATCAATGCTGCTGGGATAATGGGAATAACTACCATTCTACACTGTAGATGGTGGAAGGTGAAAGTAGGAAAATTAAGGTAAATCACTCCTAAACCAAGGAAAAACTCCACCGAGTGGAAACCAGAATAATAATGAGCTTTTTATGCCATGATGGAGCACAGCCCCATTACAACCTTTCTATAAGGCCCTATGGTTCATGAAGCTGCCTGTTGCTACTACAAAATTATGTTGAAAAATACAGAAGAGGAAAGCTTCTGCCTAGTGCCCATGACTTTAGAAATGGTCTTCTTGAGAGGTGGTGCTTATAAGGGAATTGAAAATTTGTTATAAAAAATCTAGTCTAGATCGGCGGGTCTTCTCAAGGCTTAAATGCTATGTACACCTTTGGAGGCATTGTTGCTTACGATTGCATTTTACTCATTTTTGCTAAAAATCAGATTTTCAATTGGCCTTTATAAAAAATATTGAGCCGTTCTGTCACAAAGGGTTAACTGTTTTGACTGGTACTGTTTTAAATGTGCGACTGGTAATTTTGTTTTGTATTGGTGTCAGGAAGACAAGGACGTCATCTTTCCCGGGGTAGGAGGGTACGGCGTAGGGTACGAACCTCCCATCAGCCTGGCGGATCCACAGGCATCCCAGCCGCTGATGCGCTCATTTAGTCCTCAGCTGTGGACCTTGCTGGAGGAGGTTTCCCAGCCCAGACACACACTCTCTGGATATAAAAACCTGATTAGAGCCCTGGCTCAGTACTGAGTTATTCCACCTCTTGGTGAGACATACTAAGCTCCCTAGATACCTTCCTTGTTGTTTTCTTCTGGCTTCCTGCCTCGACCTGGGATTTACCTGACTATTTTTGTTGAAGTGTCCCTGGTGCCTTGTTTCCTGGCTGCTACCTACCAGTGGGTTCCCTCCTTGCTGTTCTCTTTTAAGGCTCATGTGTCAGAGCTTGACAATTGGTCATCTAATAAACCTTATCTCTAAACTACTGAGGTCATAAACACTTAGCTAAGCCACATTCATATCAGTAAGATAAGGATTGAGCTATAATGAGTGTTTATAAGGGCAGAGAGCAGAGATAAGGAGTCCGTCTTCTCCTCAGATGACGGAAAAGAAAGAAAATCCACAGACTGCTACTAGTGCATCTCGCTATGTACAGAAAAAAGGACTTCATGTTTTTAATAAAGACCAATTATATATTTTTTTTTTTTAGCTCAAAATGAGTACAATGCAATAATTTAAAAAAATTGCCCTTTGGTGTACATAGCCTTTAATCTTTTGAAGGGGTTTTGCTACATATGTAGCGTGTTTTTATGCGTAAAATTTAGTGCAGAGGGTACTGTACCACCAACACATAGCCAGAGCATTTGTTAAAAATAGAAATATTTTAGGTCCTCTAGTACTAATAATTATGTATCTTAAAACAAAAAAAATGAACATAAAAATGTCAGAGTAAAAAGTTCCTACAAACAGGATAATGAAATGAAGCTAAAAACTTTAAATAGCAGCAACATTAAACAATTCGGTTTGTCGAAGCAGAAAGAGTCTAAAGGTAAATTTTCTGCAAACCATACATAAATGTTGCTGAAGTTGAGCCTTTCTGTGTGACGTCTTAACCTTAGATCTCTACTGGAATAGAATGGCTCAAGAGGGAAAACGTGAGATATACAGATAGCACAGCTGATATTTAACAAGTCCCTTAGAGAGGTTCCAGAATATGCAATCTATCAGCCTGAGAAAGACAGATCTACTTCCATAGCAGGACTAAACGAGCGGGGACACCTGGGAGCAGTACTGGAGAATGGGCACCAAAAACCATAATGCATTATGTAGAGCATCCTGATGCAAAACACTTTGGATACGGTACACTAGTCTAAAGAATCATGCAGACTGGGGGAAGGTTATCATAGATTTTGGACCGTATTCAGAGAACACATTCTACTGGAACAGGTTCATAAACAGCAAGCCAATCTCCCGGAATACAAATAATTTTCCCTTGGTCTAAAAAAGTTAAATTAGTGGCAAATAAAATAATTATACTGTCTGCTGCAACTTCCCATGGCCAAAGATAGGTTCATTCTACTAGGAGAAATGTGGCATGTCCCTAGAAATTTTACCATAAATCCTGCAGAGTTATCACAGCACACAGAGGTTACAAAATTGATAGATCCTGTTTCAAAGTTAGCTTCAAGTAGTTGTGTCACTTCAGCAAATGGCATTAATCATGTAGAGAAAGTTAATACAAGCCACTTATTAATTTATTGTGATTGTCCATATTTCCTCCTTGGCTGTCTGGATTCAATTTTCTATCACATTATACACTGCTTGTTATGTCCACCCTGCAATACAGCAGCGGTGGCCGTGCTTGCACACTATAGGAAACAGTGCCAGCTTCTCTGTTCACTGGGACCTTTGGAGCACACAAAGGCTGGAGCTTTTTTCTGTAGTGTGCAAGCGCGGCCACCGCTGATGGATTACAGGGTGGTTGTGACCATAGAAAGGAGCAGTGTATAAAGTGATAGAAAAATGTATCAATCCAGTAAAGGAGGCAATATGGACAATCCCAATACATTAGGAAGTGCCTTCTATTAACTTAATCTACAGTACATTGTAAATACCATTTGTTGAAGTGTCACAACCCTTTTAGGGTACTTTCACACTTGTGGCAGAGGATTCCGGCAGGCAGTTCCATTGCCTGAACTACCTGCCTGATCAGGCAAACTATATGCAAACGCATGTCATTTATCTGACTGATCAGGCATTTTTCAGATTGATCAGGATCCTGATCAGTCAGAAAAAAGCATTGCAATACCGGATCCGTTTTTCCGGTGTCATCAGGCAAAACGGATCCGGTATTTATTTTTTTCACGTTTTTAAAGGTCTGCGCATGCGCAGACAGGAAGGACGGATCCGGCATTCCGGTATTTTGAATGCCAGATCCGGCACCAATACATTCTTATGGGGAAAAATGCCGGCATTCAGGCAAGTCTTCAGTTTTTTTCGCCGGAGATAAAACCGTAGCATGCTACGGTTTTCTGTTTTGCCTGATCAGTCAAAATGACTGAACTTAAGACATCCTGATGCATCCTGAACGGATTACTCTCCATTCAGAATGCATGGGGATAAAACTGATCAGTTCTTTTCCGGTATAGAGCCCCTGTGATGGAACTCTATGCCGGAAAAGAAAAAGTGGGAAAGTACCCTTTAGTAAGATAGGGTTGTTGTATGTTGGACATCATTGTTCCTGTTGTTGCGGGACCCTTGTAATCATGTCAGAATTTTGGACTGAAAGAGTAGCTTTTAGTGGAAAAATGTGTCTCATTTTAAAAACATCTGACAATGCTGCCACAGAGTTATGTTGTACCTTAAAGGGAATCTGTCACCAGATTATCACTGTTAATTCAGTTGACATGCACATGTCATCTGAAGGTAATGCTTTTAGGATCAATTCTTTATGTGGACTCAATGTGTCTAAAATCAATCTTTTATAATATTTAAAGGGAACCTGTCACCAGTTTTATGGTGTCCTAACTAAGGGCAACATCAATAAGTGACTGATTCGCTTAGCAAAATGCTGGGTCACTTTCTTTAATTGACCCAGTCAATCTGCCAACATCTTGTATTGAAAAGCTCCAGCTCCTAATGATGAGTCCTGAATATTCATGAGCTCCTGACTCTCCCCGCCTACCTGCTGCTGATTGACAGTTATTTTCCATAGGAATCAGCAGCAGGTGGGCAGGGGAGTGGCTATAGCTCTGAATTAAATATACGCTAAACTCAATGACATCACGCTGGACTCCAATCAGCTCATTAGCATGCGGCATGCAGCATCTTTGTGTGTATATTATGAGGTAACCATCTGTCACACCAGTAAGTGAATGCAACTAAGGTACTTTTTAGTAGTTAATGATTGTATATAATTTGTTAGATTATAATCAAATATCCACATGACAGTTCCCTTTAAATGAACCCCTGGATGCAACAAAGATGGTGTCGTTCCATGCAGAGGCCCTGCTCCCTGCCTGCTTTGCCACACCCCCACCACTAAGACTGCAAGGCCAAGCAGTCAAAGCATATTCACATCTGGCCCTGAAGTCTCACAAGAGTGTCTTTTTATTGTGCGGCGGCGGTGCCATCGGGTCCCTATGGGGCTGTGGGGGGACCCGATGGCATGAAGAGCCTGTGAGATGCAGCCCCCTGGATCTCAAAGGCCCCGGAAGCTGTATGAGTAATACACAGTATTAGGCCTCTTTCACACTACAGTATGTTGAATTCAGTGTTTTGCGTTCCGTTTTTCACGGATCCGTTGTTCCGTTTTTTGCTTCCGTTGTGGTTCCGTTTCCGTTCTGTTGTTCCGTTCCGTTTTTCCGTATGGCATATACAGTATACAGTAATTACATAGAAAAAATTGGGCTGGGCATAACATTTTCAATAGATGGTTCCGCAAAAAACGGAACGGATACGGAAGACATACGGATGCATTTCCGTATGTGTTCCGTTTTTTTTGCGGACCCATTGACTTGAATGGAGCCACGGACCGTGATTTGCGGCCAAATATAGGACATGTTCTACCTTTTCAACGGAACGGAAAAACGGAAATACGGAAACGGAATGCATACGGAACACATTCAGTTTTTTTGCGGAACCATTGAAATGAATGGTTCCGTATACGGACCGTATACGGAACGCAAAAAACGGACCGCAAAACGGAAAAAAAAAACGGTAGTGTGAAAGAGGCCTTACTCATACAGCCAATGCATTCCAATACAGAAGTATTGGAATGCATTGTAAAGGAATATACCCCCAAAAGTTCAAGTCCCAAAGTGGGACAAAAAGTAAAGTGAAAAAAAGTTGAAAAAATTAAGTTTCCCCCCCAAAAAATTAAAGGTTCCAAGTAAAAGTAAACAAAAACGTCATTTTCCCCAAATAAAGTAAAAAAAACCCTGGTAAATAATAGGGGGAAAAAAAGTATACATATTAGGTATCGCCGCATCCGTATCGACCGGCTCTATAAACATATCACATGAGCTAACCTCAATAACTGTGCTAAATAAACAATTTTTTTGTCACCTTACATCACAAAAAGTACAACAGCAAGTGATCAAAAAGGCGTTTGCCCACCAAAATAGTACCAATCTAACCGTCACATCATCCCACAAAAAATTAGCCCCTACCTGAGACAATCGCCCTAAAAATAAAAAAACTATGGCTCAGAATATGGAGACACTAAAAACATCTTTTTTTTTGTTTTGAAAAGCTGTTATTGTGTAAAACTTACATAAATAAATAAAAAGTATACACATTAGGTATCGCTGCGTCCGTATCGCCCGGCTCTATAAAAATATCACATGAACTAACCCCTCAGATGAACATCGTAAAAAAATTAAAATAAAAACTGTGCTAAATAAACAATTTTTTGTCACCTTACATCACAAAAAGTGTAATAGCAAGCGATCAAAAAGTCACACGCACCCCAAAATAGTGCCAATAAAACCGTCATCTCATCCCGCAAATATCTTACCCTACCCAAGGTAATCGCCCAAAAACTGAAAAAATTATGGCTCTGACTATGGAAACACTAAAACATGATATTTTTTGCTTCAAAAATGAAATCATTGTGTAAAACTTACATAAATATAAAAAAAGTATACATATTAGGTATTGCCGCATCCGTGACAACCTGGTCTATAAAAATATCGTATGATCTAACCTGTCAGGTGAATGTTGTAAATAACAAAAAAAAAAACGGTGCCAAAACAAAATCTTGTTATCTTGCCTCACAAAAAGTGTAATATAGAGCAACCAAAAATCATATGTACCCTAAAATAGTACCAACAATACTGCCACCCTATCCCGTAGTTTCTAAAATGGGGCCACTTTTTGGGAGTTTCTACTCTAGGGGTGCATCAGGGGGGCTTCAAATGGGACATGGTGTCAAAAAAAAACAGTCCAGCAAAACCTGACTTCCAAAAACCGTGTGGCATTACTTTCCTTTTGCACCCTGCCGTGTGCCCCTACAGTGGTTTACGACCACATGTGGGGTGTTTCTGTAAACTACAGAATCAGGGCCATAAATATTGAGTTTGGTTTGGCTGTTAAACCCTTGCTTTGTAACTGGAAAAAAATTATTAAAATTGAAAATCTGCCCAAAAAGTTAAATTTTGAAATTGTATCTCCATTTTCCATTAATTCTTGTGGAACACCAAAAGGGTTAACGATGTTTATAAAATCTGTCTTGAATACCTTAAGGGGTGTAGTTTCTTAGATGGGGCCACTTTTTTGGAGTTTCTACTCTAGGGGTGTATCAGGGGGCTTCAAATGGGACATGGGTGTAAAAAAAAAACAGTCCAGGAAAAACCTGTCTTCCAAAAACCGTATGGCATTCCTTTCCTTCTGCGCCCTGCCGGGTGCCCATACAGCGGTTTATGACCACATATGGGGTGTTTCTGTAAACTACAGAATCAGGGCCATAAATATTGAGTTTGGTTTGGCTGTTAACCCTTGCTTTGTTACTGTGAAATATGGAATAAAATGGAATATTTGCCAAAAAATTCCATTTGCCAAATAACTCTTGTGGAACACCTAAAGGGTTAACAACGTTTGTAAAATCTGTTTTGAATACCTTGAGGGGTGTAGTTTCTTAGATGGGGTCACTTTTATGGAGTTTCTACTCTAGGGGTGCATCAGGAGGCTTCAAATGGGACATGGGTGTCAAATAAACCAGTCCAGCAAAACCTGCCTTCCAAAAACCGTATGGCATTCCTTTCCTTCTGCGTCCTGCCGTGTGCCGGTTTACGACCATATAAGGGGTGTTTCTGTAAACTACAGAATCAGGGCCATAAATATTGAGTTTGGTTTGGCTGTTAACCCTTGCATTGTAACTGGAAAAAAAATATTAAAATGGAAAATCTGCCAAAAAGTGAAATTTTGAAATTGTATCTCTATTTTCCATTAATTCTTGTGGAACACCTAAAGGGTTAACAAAGTTTGTGAAATCAGTTTTGAATACTTGAGGGGTGTAGTTTATAGAATGGGGTAATTTTTGGGTGGTTTCTATTATGTAAGCCTCGCAAAGTGACTTCAGACCTGAACTGGTCCCTAAAAATTGGTTTTTTGAAAATTTCTGAAAAATTTCAAGATTTGCTTCTAAACTTCTAAGCCTTGTAACATCCCCAATTTTTTTTATATCATTCCCAAAATGAACCAAACATGAAGTAGACATATGGGGAATGTAAAGTAATAACTATTTTTGGAGGTATTACTATGTATTATAGAAGTAGAGAAATTGAAACTTGGAAATTTGCAAATTTTTCCCAATTTTTTGTAAATTTGGTATTTTTTATGGATTTTTTTTACTTTTTTGACCCAATTTTAGCAGCGTCATGTGTACAATATGTGACGAAAAAACTATCTTAGAACGGCCTGAGTAAGTAAAAGCGTTTTAAAGTTATCATCACTTAAAGTGACAGTGGTCAGATTTGCAAAAAATGGCCACGTCCTTAAAGGGGTTATCTGAAAAAAAAAAAAAAATCTCTTAAAATCCATCAGGATATACATATAATTTGGTTAAGCTAGATTTCATCAAGTTAAAACCCATATTTACACCTTTTCATGGTTCTGTCATTGCTGTGTTTACATGCTGAGGGGGCGTATAACAACAATGCCTGAGCTATGCCTCATGAATATTTCTGGGCGTGAACAATCTGACCTTTCCTTCACCCTGCTCTGCACTTTGCAAATAAAAAAAATGCATTGCAAGAACGGATCCGTGTGGCAGTCTTTTTCAGAGTTTTCCCGGTTTGTGCATGCGCAGACCACACTGCCGGATCCGCCGATCAGTGTGACAACTAACAGCATTTGTAGATGGATCCAGGTGCGGATCCGTCTAGAAATGCATTGCAATAACGGCACGGATACGTTAAAGCGGCAGGGCGGATCCGTCCTGCCGCTAGTGTGAAAATATCATTAGCATTATCTGTATCCAAGCAATATCTATATTATTCAAATATATATTCGATATGGATATTGCTTAGATAAATACATACACATATATATGGTGGCAGATAGGGATTTTATATAGCTGAATAATAATGATGATGATGGTGGCCAATTATTTATTTATATTTCCCAGGGGGTGTTCAATGTGTACTAGTGGGGGAGGGGGGGACAGGGCTGTAATAACGATCCCCAGATGCAGAGGGGAATGTTTACAAACTGCCACCTCTAGCCCCAGTGAATGCAGGAGGGAATAACATACCCTACTGCCGGAGAAGAGATCGCCTCAGCTCTGGTATGTACTGCACATGAGCGATCGCATACCAGAGCCGAGGCAGTGAGGAGAGCTGGAGGGGGGAGGGCACCAGAGGTTCTGACGTTTCGTTTACACAGCCTGGCCACTCCCTAAAGCAGGGAGAAGGCTGTAAACGAGACGTCATCAGCAGAGCAGGCTTGCTGACATCGGGGGTCACATGACCCAGAACTGAACTGGCCAAATAGTGATAGATAGGTTATGAAAGTGATTTTAATAAACTTTCACTGGACTACAATAAAAGCAATTAGAATAGATTTATTCAAGTCGGATAACCCCTTTAAGGTGAAATAGGGCAAAGTCCTTAAGGGGTTAAAGGGGTTGTCTTTGGCAACTCTTAGTTAACAGAGATAAATCCTTTATTCAGGACCTCATCCATTAACTGCAGCAAAGAGCAATCCCAACTCTTTTCTGGAGGACTTGGACTTTGCATATATGTGCATTACATGGACAGTCAGTTGATGTCAATAGATACCATATAACGTTTGCAGGACCTCAAAATACGGTCACTGCAAATGGCAATTTGTTTTAATGTTATATTGTTAAAGCCGTTGGCCACTTTCTGATTGTTGTTGACCAATGTGTTTGTAAGATAATTATATGACACTTCCTGATATAACCCTTTTTGCAATTCTGCACCATTTTCTATATTTCATGGGTATGCTCCATTGTTTGCTTAGTCTTTTGCTGCTGTCCACACATAGGTCCTGTCCATAAAATGGCTGTTAATGGAAGGTCATGTTGAAGCGACTGGGACAGAAGGGGCAATGTGGGAGTGCTATAGCCTAATGGGTGTAGTAGGTGGTACTCCCTTCTGCAGCTCCCTGGGTCGGCAAGCAGTGATGAGAAGAAAGGTACGGGTATTGAGGGATCTCCTGCCAGATGTTGGTTGAGGTGCCCTTGATGGTACAGGGTTTTAGGTGCAGGAAAGGCAGGGTTCCTGATGTTGTGATGCCAGCACCCTTGGGTGCAAATGAGGTAATAAAAGAAAGGGGAGTCCGTTTGAATAAATAACTAAAACATTTACTGAGAATAACCTGCCTTGAGGTAGATGTGCAGATTATTGCAATGCAAAGTGTTAGTTGTAATCCATTCAAAGAACATCTTGGTCTGCGCTCAACTCAGAGGGGTAGCTACTTGTCAGCTCACTTGTCTTCAGGTTTCAGCTGGTCCAGTCCTAGCAGGCTCTTTTTGTCTGACTCTGGATGAGGCTTCCGACTTGCAACACGTTTTCACTCACAAAGAGCCTTTTTCAAACATGTACTGTATATTTGGAAAATATGATGCATTCCCCTCAAATATGATGCAATCCAGTGTCCTTCATCTTTTCCTGTTTGTCAGACACGCATCACAGAACTGCAGAGAAGATTTTCCATTTGACCTCTATCACCAATTCTTAAGGTACATTCAATAACATATCTAGAGATGAGCGAATCGTAGTTGGCGAAATGGAATTCGATCAGAATTTCAGGAAAAATTTGTTTCGCACTGAATCCGAATTTCGTCATGCTTCGTGGCTGCTGCACGTGTTAGAACATGGAGCAAGGAATTCTGGGAACGAGGGATCACCCACAATGCCATCCATGCAGCCAATCAGCAGCTAGCCAGCCCTGTTATGTCATAGCCCTATAAATAGCCTCAGCCATCTTGGATTCAGCCATTTTCTAGTGTACTTAGTGCAGGGAGAGATGTAGGCGCTAGTGACAGTGGTAGAACAGACTTTAAAACTTTTATTTTGCTGTATAGAAGTTCAGGGAAAGGATAGGGAGGAATCATTCCACAGTATTGAAGCAGAACAGGGTTCAGTAGGGGAGTTTACAGCCTGGGTAATAGGAACAATCCTATTGATGCACTGACTGGGGATCTGTGATGCACGGCAGCTGCAAGGGGTCCCTTTTTAGTGTTATTGTCTTGACTCCAGTTGCAGTGAAGCAACAAGGGCACAGGGCCCCTTTTAGTGATACAGTGGTAGATGGTACCCAGGTGTAGGAATTCCAGAGTGGTATAGGATGGCTTAAATGTACTTTAATGGTGTTGCACGTGTCATGGTGCTCCTACCTGGATACACTGGACCCCAGGCGTTGTAGTCAAAAGTAAAGCAAATAGGGGGATTGCTTATGAAGGGGATGGTGAAAAAAAATTGAGTCCAGCCCTTGTGATGAAGTTGATAACAGCTTTACTTTCAGCAAACATTTCTCCAAACAGTTTACAGGCTTCGCCTTGGTTTCCAGCAGGCTTTGGCATTAACGGTGGCAGGCAAACTCCTCTCTGCTATATCTGTCACTCTCTAGCTCTGCTGTGCTAACAGGCTGGCTATAGAACTCAGCTTTTTCTTTGGGCTGTAATTAATTTTCTGTGGTCTGTCTCTAGCTTTGTCCAGGGAACTTTACTACTGGCTTCAGAGGCTCCATGCTTTGGCCTCCAGATACAGCTAAGCTGAAGGTGCTCGAGCTGGATGGGCTCCTTCTGCCTTCATCTATCAGGGGGTAAGCTAGACTGACTCCTAACTAGAACTCCACCCTCCCTGCAGCAAGTCAGACATGCCCACCACACCACAGAGGGGGGTGCAAGAATGGAATAGAAAGCTCCATTCTATGTATCTGTAGCTCTGCCATTCATGCTGCCACCTGCTATTGAACCAGGCACATTACATTTGAACAGTTACATAACAAGATTATGAATATACATTTTGCAGGACCTGGAAATTAATACATAGAATGAAAGGTGGTAATGCACCTCTCGGGCGTTACATACTCCCTTACTTAAAAGTCAAGCTGCCCTCGGATTGTGCTTAGGTTATATATATATATTTTATATACACATACACACACACACACACACGTGCTCTAAGGGTACCTGGGAAAAAATGTAAGTGCTGCATGAGAATACATATACAAACTGACATATAAGACGGCTACCTATGGGCCCTGCCTGAGTAGGGTGTCTAACCACGGTTTTCCCTCATGCAGCGAACCAACCAATTAAATATATACTTCACTAAGTGCTCAATACTCCACGACTTGGCCATAATCATATATGGAGGTGTGGGGGTGTCATATATTGCAATTCCTCCACGTGTCATGATATGCCCGCAAACAGAAGGGTGGCTTCATCCTGTATTCCCTTCCTAGCACCAAGGTATAGTAATGCTTTACGCTCCGTCACCTTGATGACTGACATGATCCACCCCGTCCAATAAACACCATAAAAATAAAATAAAAACTGCTTAAAAAAAGCTATTTTTGTCACCTTACATCATAAAAAGTGCAACGCCAAGCGATCAAAAAGGTGTATGACCCCCAAAATTATACCAATCAAACTGTCACCTCATCCCACAAAAAATGAGACAATTGCCCAAAAAATAAAATACTATAGCTCTCAGAACATGGAGACACTAAAACATCATTTTTTTTGTTTCAAAAATGCAATTATTGTGTTAAAGTGAAATAAATAAAAAAAAGTATACATATTAGGTATCATCGCGTCTATAACAACAAGCTCTATAAAAATATCACATGAATTAACGTCTCAGGTGAGCACAGTAAAAAAAAATTAAATAGAAAAACAGTGCCAAAACAAGCAAATTTTTGTCTCCTTACATCACACAAAATTGCAACACCAAGCGATCAAAAAAAGCGTATGACCCCCAAAATAGTACCAATCAGTCACCTCATCATGCAAAAAATGAGACCCTACCTAAGACAATCGCCCCAAAAATAAACTATGACTCTCAGACATTGGAGACACTAAAATGTGATTTATTTATTTTTGCTTAAAAAATGCTATTATTGTGTTAAAAAAAGAAAATAGATATGTTAGATATCGCCGTGTCCATAACAACCTGCTCTATAAAAATATTACATGGTCTAACACCTCAGATGAACACCGTAAAAAAAAATACAAAAACAGTGCCAAAAAAGATACACCAAGAGTATGCCCCCAAAGTAGAACCAATCAAACAGTCAATCTCATCCTGCAAAAAAGTAGCTGCTACCTAAGACAATCGGTCAAAAACATCCTTTTTTTGTTAAAAAAAGTTATTATGCAAAACTTGAATAAATAAGAAAAAGTATACATATTAGATATTGCCACATCCGTAACGACCTACTCTATAAAAATATCACATGACCTAACCCCTCAGATGAATGCTGTAAAAATAAATAAATAAAAACTGTGCCAAAACAACAAATTTTTTGGGTAACCTTGCCTCATAAAGTGTAATAATGAATGATCAAAAAATCATATGCACACAAAAATTGTTAAAACCATCAAACACTTCTTGCAAAAAATGAGCCCCTGCACAAGATGATTAGCAAAAAAATAAAAATAAATATGGCGTTCAGAAAATGGAGACACAAACATATATTTTTTTCAAAAATGCTTTATTATGTAAAACTGAAACAAAGAAAGTAGACATATTTGATATCACTGCATCCGTAACAATCGGCTCTATAAAAATAGCGCATGATCTAACCTGTCAGTTGAAAGTTGTAAAAAATAAAAACAGTGCCAAAACAGCCATTTTTTGGTTACCTTCCCTCACAAAAAAAACTTAATATAGAGCAATTGAAAATCATATGTACCCCAAAATAGTACCGATAAAACGGTCACCTTATCCCCTAGTTTCCAAAATGTGGTCTCTTTTGGAAGTTTCTACTGTAGGAGTGCATCAGGAGAGCTTCAAATGGGACATGGTGTCTAAAAACCAGTCCAGCAAAATCTGCTTTCCAAAAACCATGAGGCAGTCCTTTCCTTCTGTGCCCTGCCATGCGCCCTTACATCAGTTTACAACCACATGTGGGGAGTTTCTGTAAACCTCAGAATCAGGGTAATAAATGTTGAGTTTTGTTTGGCTGTTAACCCTCGATGTGTTAAATAAAAAAAAAATAGATTAAAATGGAAAATCTGCCAAAAAAGTGAAATTTAGACATTTTGTCTCCATTTTACTTTAATTCCTGTGGAACACCTAAAGGGTTAACAAAGTTTGTAAAATCAGTTTTGAGTAACTTGAGGGGTGTAGTTTCTACAATGGGGTCATTTATGTTTTTTTTTTATTATGTAAGCCCCACAAAGTGACTTAAGACCTGAACTGGTCCTTAAAAATTGGGTTTTGGATTTTTTTTTTTTTATTATCTCTTCTAAAATTCTAAGCCTTCTAACGTCCCCAAAAAAATAAAATTAGATTTAAAAAATGATGCAAACATAAAAGTAGAGATATGGGGAATGTTAAGAAATAAATATTTTGTGAGGTATCACTTTGTTTTTAAAGCAGAGAAATAGAAATTTAGAAAATGGCAAATTTTTCTATATTTTTGGTAAATTTGGGATTTTTTCATAATTAAAGGTGAACTATATTAACTAAAATTTATGACTGTCATGAAGTACAATGTGTCACGAGACAACAATCTCAGAATGGCTTGGATAAGTAAAAGCGTTCCAAAGTCATTACCACATAAAGTGACACATGTCAGATTTGCAAAAAATGGCCAGGGGTAGAAGGGGTTAATGTCCTCAGAGGCAGTCCATAATTTGTACATTTTGGCCAAAACGTAATAAGCCACTCACCACGTCAAGGTCGCCTCTATGAGTGGTCCCCAACACTAGTTCCTACCTGTTATGGGCCATGTCAGCCACACAAAGTCCAGGGAGCGCAGGTACAGCATGCACGCCAGGCACACTCTGCTTTTAACCCCGTCCGGTGCCATTATTACAGCTTTCATCGGATCCAGGGATGCAAGTACCAACATGCATGCTGAGCCCACTATATACTTCTCCTGGAGCCAAATGGCTACTGGAAGGCGCTATGAAAGCAGACTCAGTTTTATACAGACTTTAAAACCAGCCTCCAGGGCAGACTAACTGGTCAGGTGTGCATGACTGCATGGAGATTGCCACGCCTCCATTATATACTACAAAGAAAAAAAATTGGGGGGTTCAGTCAGCACAACCCTGTATGCAGGTGCACATTGCTATAGCGAAATACACATACAAACGTAAAAACACAAATGCAATCGCACTCTGCAACCAGCACTCTGCCCTGCCTCTATGCTGGATGTTGAATGAGGCATAAGTGTACATTTTGGCCAAAGCATAATAAGCCACTCACTACGTCAAGGTCGCCTCTATGAGTGGTCCCTAACACTAGTTCCTACCTGTTATGGGCCATGTCAGCCACACAAAGTCCAGGGAGCGCAGGTACAGCATGCACGCCAGGCACACTCTGCTTTTAACCCCGTCCGGTGCCATTACAGCTTCCATCGGATCCAGGGATGCAAGTACCAACATGCATGCTGAGCCCACTATATACTTCTCCTGGAGCCAAATGGCTACTGGTAGGTGCTATAAAAGCAGACTCAGTTTTATACTGACTTTAAAACCAGCCTCCAGGGCAGACTAACTGGTCAGGTGTGCAGTTTACAGGCTTTGTCTTGGTTTCCAGCAGGCTTTGGCATTAACGGTGGCAGGCAAACTCCTCTCTGCTATATCTGTCGCTGTCTGGCTCTGCTGTGCTAACAGGCTGGCTATAGAACTCAGCTTCTTCTTTGGGCTGTACTTAACTTTCTGTGGTCTGTTTCTAGCTTTGTCCATGGAACTTTACTACTGGCTTCAGAGGCTTCATGGTTTGGACTCCAGATCCAGCTGAGCTGAAGGTGCTTGAGCTGGCCAAGACAGGGCTCGTCCAAGAGGCTCCTGCTGCCTTCATCTATCAGGGGGTAAGCTAAACTGACTCCTAATTAGAACTCCACCCTCCCGGCAGCAAGCGGAACATGCCCACCACACCACAGAGGGGGGTGTTAGAATGGAATAGAAAGCTCCATTCTATGTATCTGTAGCTCTGCCATTTATGCTGCCACCTGCTATTGAACCAGGCACATTACATTTGAACAGTTACATAAGATTATGAATACACATTTTGCAGGCCCAGTAAATTAATACATAGAATGACATTAGGTTAACCATAGGGGATAGAGGGGTGCAAAGGTGGTAATGCACCTCTAGGGCGTTACAGATCCAAATTGCCTATATACAGCTCTGTAATTGAAGCAAACCATTCTTGTTATTGGGGTGCAAGTGCTGTTTGATAAAGCCATTAACAGGGTTTCTTATAAGGAAATATTTCTACGTCTTATTTGCCCTTGTGCGGTGCAGTTATATGTTCTAAAGCATTTTTTGACTTGTATTAGTGGGAAAAAATGGCTTATTAGCTGTTGTGTGGTGAAGTGAGAAAATTACAGCCCTTTTTGGCATGTCTTAGTGGCAAAAAATATATATTATTTGCTGTTCAGCGGTGCAGTTATATGTTCTGTAAGACGGTACCTGGAATCATAGTGGATGGAAAGTATGTATCACTGAGGTTCCTGGCCTCGGTGAAGTAAGAGCCAATATTTTATGTGTCAGCAGCAGCTATTGCTAATTGACACCGTGAGCTTTAGCATGGCTGTCAAAGCTGTTCAGGGAAGGCTCTTACTGGGAGGAGTCAAAGAGCTGGGTGGGTGACTACTCCCCATGTTCCAGGCCATGCCAGGTTTTGCCAGGCATAAAAACCAGTCAGCACTGCCAGGTGTAGTGGATTTACCTCCCTCTGACAGTGGAGCTCAGGAGTCTGTTTACTGAGGATGTGCTGTTTACTGAGGGCTATGCTGGAATTTGAGGTTTGAGCCAGGCTGGAGGACTCAGGCCCCTCTAAAGGCGAACAGTCCGCCTATGGACTTGATGAGGCTGAACTGGTAACAGGGTGTGAATTAACACCCTTAAAAGGTGACTTTTATTGTTTATGGACTTTCCTTGTGTGCGAACAAACACCAAGCGACCTGTGTTTTGTGATACACCTTATCTGCATTTTGTTATACACCAATGTGTGAATAAACACCGCTGTTTGATTAAAAAACTTGGTACTTTGCCTCTATACTGCATCCTCAAATCCTAACTACCAGAGCAACTAGTCCTCTAGTCCTCCCTACAACTAGTGGAGGATGTGTGCAATCACAGTAAGGCAGGCGTGAATGCTGATATATATTTTTTGGTTTGCATTTTTAGGCACAGTTGTATGTCGTACATCAAACCAGCTGTATTTCAACCCATGCCCCACAAGAAAACGGAGGCTGTTGCGAAGGCCCTCATGAAGGCTAATTTTCAGCAGCGGGAGACCAACCTGCACCAACGGGAGGCTAATAAGCAGCAGCAAGAGACCAACCAGTTGCTGCTACAACAAGTGATGGCTTTGCATATAGCAGGAGCAACCCCAAGCGTCCACGATGCCCAGAAAGCAGAAGTGCAAAAGTGTCTACAGCCTGATGTGCTGAGTCCCACGGCTATGCTGGATAGACTATTGGCTGACATATTCTGGAGGGCGCTGCCCCCCTCTCCAGCACTGGATTAGGCAGGTATCTCCTGGAAATGGTGGACCTGGTGGAACGCTATGAGGCCACCAAGAATCTCAAGGGGGTTCTTTTGGGAGGAGGGCAGGCAAACTCCAGAACACCCCACCCCATGCCCACTGGTATTAGCCAATGAACCCCCCCGGGAGGTTCCCTCTATGGACCGGACCCAGTTAATCTGCTGGTGGTGTCAGGAACCAAGCCACACCAGGGCTGAGTGTCCTCATTGGGCTGAGCCCATGGACATTAATTGTGGTTACTGACAATCATTATATGCTAGGAAACTCTGTGCTACAGGTGCCCCGGAGGCTCTAGCCCACTTGTGCCAGGTGGAAGTGGGAGACACTCAAGCGGAGGCGCTGCTGGACTCAGGGAGCTTGGTGACCCTAAAAAAGGCATACCCTGGTGAAGTCTGCTTAGTATGCTGGCCAGAAAGTTGGGGTGATGTGCATTCATGGAGACTTGAAAGACTACCCCACCACGCTGGTGTCTCTAACCACGGTGGCCGGCAGGTGGACCCACAAAGTGGCAGTCGCACAAATCTCCACTATGAGCTCATAATAGGGAGAGACTTTCCAGATTTCCCTTTCCTATAGCCGGTTGTGAGAGTTAAGGATACCCCTGAGACAGGAATAAGCCCAGAAGATTGGCCTTGTTCAGGGGGAACAGCCAGAACCCTGGGAACCTGAGGCCGAAGGGCCAGCAGTAGGGGTGACCACCATTTCGGTGGAAGAGGGTGAGACAACCCCAAGTAGGATAATGGTGGGAGACATGGAGGACAAACTTCAACGTCTCCGGGGAGATTTTCGGTACAGCCCAACGCCGAGGCCCAACCCTATCCCTGGCCTGGGAGAATGTGGTAATACTTGATGGTGTAGCCCAACAACGTGGGGCCGAGTCAATGTTTCCCTGTTTTGTGGTCCACCAGAATATGCTATATCGGGTAAACCAGTTACGGGGTGATCCTGTTGAACACTTTGTGGTGCCGGGGGCCTATTGAAAACTCATGTTAGAGTTAGCCCACCAACATGTTCTCGGGGGTCATCTGGGACTGCAGAAGACACAGGACCGGTTTTACTGGCCCAGTGTCTTTAGAGAGGTGGATGACTTTTGTAAGTCTTGCCCGACCTGCCAAACCACTAGCCCCCAGCACCTGTTCTGCAGTCCCTTAATGCCCCTCCCGATTATCGAGGTACCATTTGAAAGAATCGCTATGGATCTCATAGGCCCAGTACCAAAATCCGCTAGGGGGCACCAACACATCTTGGTCGTCCTGGATTACGCCACTCGGTACCCGGAGGCGGTGCCACTGCGACATACATTGGCCAAACTCATAGCAAAAGAGTTAATGGAGATGTTTTCCCGAGTGGGGATACCCAAAGAGGTTCTGACTGACCAGGGGAAACTCCTAGTTTGAATGTGCCTTTATTTCCATCCACAGGCAGCATTCTGGTGGACATGTGAGGCCCGGGCTATATCAGCCAGTCTTGGGTGGGGCTCAGAGCTCTCTGCCTCCTCCTATTGTATGCATGGTCACATGCTGGAGGTTACTGGGAGATTGCTTTGAGTCGGACCTTGCGCACCTGTAATTCGCCCACTGGCTCCTGGTAATGTCCATACGGCTCAGGTAGGTTTAGCGTTAGGTTCCCGAGCTACTTGAGAAATCTTGGTGTGGTGCTCGGGCTCAGACATGTCCTCCAAGCAGGATATGTTGGCTAATTCTCAATTTTACACCAGTATGAGGGTTAGTAAGACCGCAGAGTGCACCTGTCTCTGTTTTTGTTATGTCATTTTGACCAGGGGAGTCCTTTTATATCTAAGGTCATGCGGGAGAGAAGCAGCTAAGGATGGAAAGGAATGGGACCTCCTTCTGCCCTATCTTATGTTCGCAGTGTGAGAAGTGCCCAAGGCCTCTACTGGGTTCTCACCCTTCGAACTACTATATGGCAGACATCCACATGGTCTGTTGGATATAGCCAGAGAGGTGTGAAAGCAACAACCCACACCATATAAAAAAGTGTTGTTGAATATGTCATCGAGATGCAGGAATGTATGGAAACTGTGTTTCCGCTGGTAAAGGAACATATGGAGACAGCTCAGCGAGCTCAAAGTCGGGTGTATAATCGGCAGGCTCGGGTCTGGATCTTTAACCCGGGAGATCGGGTTTTGGTTATGGTACCAACAGTGGACAGTAAGTTACTGGCTAGGTGGCAGGGACCCTACGATTTACTCAAAAAGGTTGGAGAAGTAAACTACAAGGTACACCAGCTAGGGCGGTGGAAGCCGGAGCAGGTGTATGATGTGAATTTTCTCAAACCGTGGAAGGATAGGGAGACCAGTACTGACAATAGGCCGCGGCCGAGTTTTCTAGGGGGAGAGGTTCCGGCCCCTAAGTCTGATGTAAGGGAAGTGGTTGCCACAGTGAAGATTGCTGAAAGCCTCCCCTCTAAACAGACTCAGGAGGCCAGGGAGTTTGTCAGCAGATACACAGATGTGTTCTCAGACCTCCCTGGACGTACTTCCATAATCCAGCATGACATTGTCACTGAGCCTCAGGCCAAAATCCGGTTGAAACCATAAAGGGTACCCGAGGCTCAGTGACAGGCCATCTCTGAGGAAGTACAACTAATGCTGCAACTAGACGTCATCGAGGAGTCTAGAAATGAGTGGGCCAGCCCTATAGTATTGATACCCAAACCAGATGGGACATTGGCGTTTTGTAACGATTTTTGAAAAATGAACGAGGGCTATGCTGGAATTTGAGGTTTGAGCCACGAAGTATCTAAGGCCGTTAATTTTCTGTTTTGGACCTCACCATAGGGTACTGACAGGTACCCTTAACAGAGGCTGCCAAAGAGAAAACGTCTTTCATCACACCGGAGGGGCTGTACCAGTATATGGTGCTACCCTTTGGTCTGCATGGCACCCCCGCCACTTTCTAAAGTCTAATGGACATTGTGCTGCGACCACATCGTCTGTACGCTTTGGCTTACCTGGACGATATTGTCATCCACAGTACCGACTGGGTAAGTCACCTGCCCAAAGTGCAGGCTGTAGTAGACTCCCTTCGAAAAGCTGGACTAACCACTAACCAAAAAACATGCGCAATAGGGTTAGAGGAGACAAAATACCTGGGGTATGTCATTGGGCGCGGAGTGATCAAACCCCAAGTAAACAAAATAGATGCGATAAGAAATTGTCCCTGACCTTTCACCACTTAACAAGTAATTCCTAGGAATGATGGGCTATTACATGAGATTTGTTCCCCACTTTGCCACTATAGCCGCGCCCTTGACAGAGCTCTTGAAGGGACGAAAATCAGTGATGGTTCACTGGAATAAGCGGGAGGAAGAGTCTTTTTCCACTTTGAAGTCGGCCCTATGCGGGTCACCGGTTTTGGTGACGCCCGACTTCAACAGGGAGTTCGTTGTACAGACAGATGCCTCCGAAGTAGGCCTTTGTACTGTACTCTCTCAGGAAGTCGAGGAGGAGCATACCGTTGTCTTTTTAAGCCGCAAGCTCACCCCAGCCGAAACCAGGCATAGTATAGTGGAGAGTGCCTGGCTATCAAGTGGGCACTTAAGTCTCTCTGCTACTATTTGTTGGGGAAAAAGTTCCGCCTGGTGACTGACCACTCCCCTTTCAAGTGGATGAGCCAGGCATCAAACAGACAGAGAAATGTCCGAGTCACCAGGTGGTTCCTGTCCTTACAGAACTTTAAGTTCTCCATGGAACACAGGGCAGCCTGGTTGCAGGAAAACGCGGATGCCCTATTTCGGGAATACTGTATGGCAGGCGATCACCCATTCAGGTTTGAACAAAGGGGGGGGGGGGGTATGTAAGAACGTACCTGGAATCATCGTGGATGGATGGTATGATGGATGGTATTTGTCACCGAGGTTCCTGGCCTCGGTGAAGTAAGAGCCGGTATTTTATGTGTCAGCAGCAAGTATTGCTAATTGACACTGTGAGATTTAGCATGGCTGTCATAGCTGATCCGGGACAGCTCTTACTGTGACTGGCATTTCAACAGCAGCAGCAGAAAGTGATGCCCTGTTCTAGGTGGTTGTTAGACAGGCAGGCTTAGCGGCTACTTCCTGCCAAGCTAAACCTGTCTACAAAGATTGGCCATGATGAAATGTTCAAAATAGCATATCTGCGTGATGTCATCTTGTTCTGGCAAGTCTGTTACTGGAAATGCAGTGGTAGATTAAAAGGAAAATATTACTGATAGCAGCATGTATGATCCTGCCGGCTAAACCACTGTATCTTAGCTCATCATGTGTAATACTGCCTGCTGAGCTACTGTATCTAAGCTTATCATGTGTTATACTGCCTGCTGAGCTACTGTATCTAAGCTTACCATGTGTAAGGGCTCATGCACATGGCCGTGCCTGTATTGTGGCCCACAATTACGGCGAGTCTGCAATATACGGGCACGGACGTGTGCCCACTGTATGATGGATGCAGAGGAAGTGACCGTCCCGAGACCAGGCTCTGCCACCTATGGATTTGCTGAGGCTGAACTGCTAACAGGATGTGAATTAACAACCAGGAGAAAAGGGGACTTTTATTGTTTATGGACTTTCCTTGTGTGTGAACAGACACCAAGCCACCTGTGTTTTGTGATACACCTTATCTGCATTTGGTTATGCACAAATGTGTGACTAAACACTGCTGTTTGATTCAAGAACTGTGTACTTTGCCTCTATACTGCATCCGCTAGTCCTATCTACCAGAGCGAATCCCCACAGTTCTAAAGCCTTTTTTGGCATGTATTAGTGACAAAAAATATATATATAGTGTATTATTTGCCGTTTAGTGGTGCAGTTATATGTTTAAAGCTTTTTGTGGCGTGTATAAGTGGGAAAAAAGTAAGGGCCTATTTGCCGTTCAGAGGTGCAGTTATATGTTCTAAAGCCCTATTTGGTGTGTATTAGTGGCAAAAAAATATATATTATTTGCTGTTCACCCTATAAGACGCACCGGCCCATAAGACGCACCTAGGTTTTTGAGGAGGAAAATAAGAAAACAAATATTTAGAACCATAAGGTGTGCTTTTGGTGGGCTTTGAACTAATTGTAGCCTGTGAATGACACTATTATGGGGGTCTGTGGATGGCACTGTTATGGGGGTCTGTGGCGGACACTGTTATGGGGGCGTCTGTGTATGGCATGACACTGCTATGGGGGGGATCTGTGGATGACAGATAAATAGCATCTTATGCTACTTGACAGCCACAGATCCCCCGCATAACAGTGTCAGCCACTGTGAATGACCCCAAATACAGGGGGTGGGGGCTGGCATCTAAACTAGTTTTTAAATGGCAGCGGGGGCCCAGTGCAGTCATTGTATTCCATTGCACCAGGCCCCACTCAGTGTACTAATGGTATCTACTGTAACTGCAGGCAGGCAATGGTTAACTATAGATATGCTCGATCCAGCACTGAGCAGCCTGTACTTACGATCATAGCAGGCTGGAGGCAGGAGGCTGGGCGGGCGGGCACTGGCAGCGTAACTTCCTACGTCATGTGCCTGCGCAGTCTGCTTCATTCATAACTAAAGGCCGGCCCCCAGCCCCTCCTCCCCCCTCGCTGATACACACGCCGGCCGCAGTGTGCAGCTTGCGGTCGGCGGTGTATCAGTGTAAAAATGGCAGCCTTCGCCACATAAGACGCACTGCCATTTTCCTCCAACTTTTGGGGGGGGGGGGGGAGAGCGCCTTATAGGGCGAAAAATACAGTATTTATTTGCCGTTCAGCGGTGCAGTTATTTTTTCTAAAGCCCTTTTTGGCGTGTATTAGTGGCAAAAAATTATTACACTTACCGGTAATCGGATTTTCCAGTCCCACGACAGCACCACAGAGAGAGGATCCACCTGTCACGGCCTATGGTGAGTTTTGTGACACTTTCCTTCACTTGGTTGCCCGTGGCAACGTGTGGTGTTGTGTGCATGTGGTGGCAGTGTCTCAGCCCTATGGCTGATCCCCAGGACATGATTGCCACGCATGCCGTTGCCCGCGGCAACAGGTGAAGTGTGGGTTTATGTGTGTACTTCCCCTTTAAGTGGCCGTCTTCCCTTGCCTTGTGCCCTGTGTGTGTGAACACTGGGTGTGTCTGTTGGGTGTGGCTACTTGGGCCTATAAAGCCTCAGTGAATATCTCTAGTCTGAGGGGTACTTCAGCCATGGTTAGCTGGAGCAGCCTCCTGTGTAATTCCATCTCCCAGTGGGGGCCACCCTTGTGGTCATAAGGTCACGTATGGTGTTTAGAAGATGTTTGTTTGGTCTCCTTGTTATTGCAGCATATGGTTTCCTGGGTTCCTGTGTGATGTCTGTGGTGTGCTGTGTCCTTTGTGTTGTTCTGGACAGCAGCACTTGTACTTGGGTTTCAGGTTGTGTGTCTGTGGCAGGTAAGTGTGGTATTTGTCTCACTTACCTGTCATTGCCATATGTCTGTTCATGTTCCCCTTTCTATGTAGCTTGGCCAGTGAGACTCCTGTCCCTCTGTGTCTAGGAGGAACAGGTCGTCTTACCCTGCTCCTAGTCCAGGGCCACCCTGAGGGCTAGCAGGAATATCAGGTTCCGGAGTTTGAGCCCTCCTACCATCAGGGTTGGCTCATACGGATAGGAGACAGGCTCAGAATTAGGGATGTGTGGGAGGTGACCTGCTCCCTGATTCCTGTCCTGGCCTGGCATTGATCATCTGCCTTCTGATACCGCACGGCTGAGGGTTTTCCCCATCCTCAGTCGTGACAACACCCCCAGGTACAGGAAACCTGCAGAATAAAAAGGTGGAGCCCCTCTCCAACCTCAGTGGTTTACAGAGCATGAGAGCGACTCCGACCCAGGTTAGTTTATCTAATTATATATGTATGTGTGTGTATATATGTATATATATATATATATATATATATAAATATAATTTATTTATTTATTTTTATAATTTTTTTACACCCTGTGCAACTCAAGTCAAGAAACCAGAAACATCAGGGAGGGAATAAGGAAGGGTGGTGTCATGGGGTCTAGAAAATCCGATTACCGGTAAGTGTAATCATAATTTTTCCCTTCCCCCATGACAGCACCACAGAGAGGATTTACAGAGAAGAATACCCCTTTCTTACGGGGGGGGGGGGGGGGGGGAACACCCCTTGCAGAACTTCTTACCGACAGTAGAACACAGGCAGAATTTAGCTGGAGCCAATAGAGACAGTAAGGTAGAAGGAGAAGACCACGTGGCAGCCTAACAGGTTTGCACAATAGAAACATTAGCCCTCCCCTCCCAAGAGGTAGACTGCGCAAGTAGAAAAAGTTTCCAAACCTTCTCACTATTGCCTTTGCTGAATGAATATCAACATCTATCTTTTACCTATGATCAACTGGTGTTACAAAAAATTGTTGGACACCAGGTTGGGTCATTTGTGAAATAATACCTCTGATGCCTATCTAAATACTGCATCTATGTCCCCTGATGAGCACACTTTTCACACTGGGGGAAACGTGTTGGAATAAAGGGACCTATAAATTAATTGTGATGACCTTTACAAATGGAAGGTTTTTTTGTGTTAATCAGGATACAATTCGATATTGCAGAAATTGTACTGAGCATCTATTCATCATTATGTATTGAGCAATGACTCACCTTGATGTATTTAGCACTTTTTTACTCTGATGTACTCAGAAATCTATCTATTTTGATGTACTTATTTTTAGTATTTATAGTAGGGTATCTAATAGACCCACCTTAGGGCACCTTATTTCGGTGCCTTGCATATCTGTCTTCAGGGTCATCCGAGGGCTTGTAGGAGGTTCCTGAATACGGGATCGCCCCCATCGGGGTGACCATTCCATTCTATAGGCAGGGATCGATAACATAGGGTGAGAATCAGGGAAAGGTCCCCTATCAGACCATCACCATCCTGCCTAGAAATCTGCCCTATCCTGTATTGTGGAATACGAATGACTGCTGAGTTTACACAGCCTTTCTTTTGATTTAATATTTTTTTGTTTTGCATATTTTGTGTTAGGGAATTTTTGCGCTTTGAATAAAGGCTACATTTTAATTAGGGTGGTACTCTGTGAATACTCTATACTTAACTTTAACTACCTTGGCATACTGACCCTCTGACGGGCTACTGTCTTAGCTGTGATTCCAGAAGAGATGTAAGCCAGAGGAAAAATGACCTAAGCTATCTGGTTAGTGAACTCTCCGAGGCCACCTTACCCTTATTTATGCCAAAAAGGAAACAAAAGCGCGGAGGACTTCTCCAAACCTTAGTTACCCCTAGTTAACGTATAAGGCATCTCCGAAAAGTCCGGACAGTGGAAACTTATTCCTTTAGATTCCTGGGCTTATCAGAAGTGCTTGAAAAGTTATGAAAGTTAAGAATACCCAGATGGAAGCAAAGGGAATCTAAAAGCTAACTAGAGGTCCGAACCTAAAGAAAAAAGGATCGGATCAATAACATTCTAAGAATTTTTAATACAGGACATTATACGTAAATCTAGCATAATCTTATAAAAGAAATGTCAAATGGGTTTCTCATCAAGTGTTTATCAAAGTAATCGTAACAGATTTTAACAAAAAATCTTAGAGAAGTACTTATCTTGACAAGGAATGACCACCTGAAGACTATTGCTGAACACTGATTCCTTTTGTGCAGAAGATATTGCGAGACAGATGCTTTGATCCAAGATCGACTGGAGGCCTTGTGTTACATCTACCAGAAGAACTTTTTCCAAAGACCACACTGGACGCTTCAGTTTTGGAATTCTAGATCCGCGGCAAGTATTTATAGTTTTCTGGTGCACCATACCTCCTGTGGGCCATCCAGACTAAATGTTCCAGTCCATCTTATTAATCCTCACCAGTAGCCATATAGGGCTCTGTTTATACTCCATACATACTGTAGGCCATTCCAGCAACACCACTTTCATCAGCAGTATTATAGGGCTTTGTTGGAGTGGTATGCGTATTGTAGACTATTAAACTACAAATTGAAAACCAAACATAGGCACAGAACTTTCACCCTGCATGCATAGCCACCAAGATAAACCGCCACAAAGACTTGGCGACACCCCAGGCACCGCTGGGCACATAGATACTAACTCAGAGCCAAGTTCATTCATCCAGACACTGCTGCATGAGTGATCCACTATTTAGACATGGCAACAGAAGACACCAGCCATGCAGACACGGCCGTCAGTAGCCGATCCTCTTTTTATTGCCATGGGGAGAAGGTCAGGGATCTCCTGCCCAGCCCCTGGAACTGCTGGCGGGATGCTCCACTCGACTTCACCCCCCGTCCTGGTCCTCTCTCTCAAGATGACAAAGTCCGAGCTTCTCTGTGCCAGCTTGAGGAGATTGGGACTCCTGCCCAGGCCCCTGCAACTTATGGTGGGATTCCCCCCCCTCCCCCCCCAGTTCCTAGTGTCCTGTCAGCCCAAAACTATGGCATAATAGACCCCGGAAGGTATTACCACATAACACTCCAGAACATTTCTAAGATCTCCTAGGCTAGCGGTACCTGAAAGGAAAACTGCAGGTCTCCCGCTCCAGGGACAGGAAACCACTGAGGTTGGAGAGAGGCTTCACCTTTTTATTTTGCAGGTTTCCTGTCCCTGGGGGGAGATCCTCTCTGTGGTGCTGTCGTGGCGGAAGGGAAAAAATATAAATTTGCTGTTCTGCGGTGCAGTTCTATGTTCTAAAGCCCTTTTTGGCGTATATTAGTGGCAAAAAATATATATTATTTGCCATTCAGCTGTGCAGTTATATGTTCTAAAGCCTTTTGTAGCGTGCATAAGTGGAAAAAAGTAAGGGCCTATTTGCCATTCAGTGATGCAGTTATATGTTCTAAAGCCTTCTTTGGTGTGCATTAGTGGGGAAAAAAGGGCTTATTAGCTGTTATGTGGTGAAGTGAGAACATTTTTTACTTTTTTGGGGTGTTTTAATTTCCTTTTTATTTATTTGATTTACCAGTATTTCAGACAGAGAAGTGCCAGGTTCTGCACAGGGAAGTAGCAGAGGCCTAAATGTTTCTGGCGCAGGCACAGGCTGCAGCAGAATAAGGGGGCGTGGCAGCAGGAGTCACATCGAGAGGCCTGAGCTCCCGCTGTCATCTAGCGGTCGTGACTTGACCAGCAACCCAGCGGTTTTTGAATGATTGACTTGGTCATCCACTTCGTCCCAAGTGACATCAGACACCCCCCAGCCAAGAGTTAGTGGGTTCATCAGACACAACCCTAAGTTGGCATGGCCCGGGAGCAGGCTCTGTGCCCTCACCTGTCCTCAACCTGCCTCTGTCCTTTCCTGTTACCTCATCCAGACAAGTATTATATGCTGTGGGCTCAGCTCCACTATACAGTGAGGACAAGCTACTAGAGGACAGTCAGCAGCTACTGGCCAACCAAGATGTGGATCAGACATCCGATGCTTTCTCCGGCAGGTGGGCAAGTAGTTATGAGGAGAGTGGCGTTGGAGCTGGTGTTGTGAGCGGTCAGGCGCCCTACCCAGAGACCATTGAAGAGGACATCAGTGACGTGCAGACAGTACTTGATGATGATGTAGCTGATCGCACTTGTGAGCCGGCTGAATTAGGGTCTTCATCATCATCGGGAGAAGAAGGTGGCAGCTTGCCTGTGAGGCAGCGGCGGAGCCAGCAAGTCACTAGCGTGGCCAGAAGTCAGTAGGGTGGCAGCAGTGAAAAGTCGGGAGCCAAACGTGCTTTGCAGGAGCCTACCTGCCAGGAAAGTAGCGGTGCAGGGGTATTATTTCACCCCAGAGCCTCTACAGTTGCCAGCACAATAGGTGTAAACCACCACCTTGGGCCTCAAATGCACATAGGTTCAAGGAAAATAATAGAACTGCATGTAGGATGTCTCTAAAACCAGGATATATGGCATAATAATAATAAGAAAAATTACTATTCACACTGGCACATGTTGGGCACAACATATTGGGCACTGAAATAGCAAATCTATGGAAACATTGCAATTTTCTCTTTGTCCCATCTGCTGTGCTCACTACACCCCTTGATAAATTCTTTGAGGCGTGTGGTTTCCAAAATGGGGTCATTTCTTGGAGGTTCCTTTTTTATTTAACCTCTGAGCCCGCTGAACCCTGCAGTGTGCCCAAACAGCAGTTTCCGAACACATATGTTACTGTGTTCAGAAGAAAATGGGTAACAAATTATGGGGAGCATTTTCTCTTGTTAACCCTTGTGAAATTAAAAAATCTGGGTCTAAAGCAGCATTTTATTGGAACTCATGTAATTTTTCATTTTCATAGCTAAGTGTTTCTAAATTCTATGAAATGTTTGTGGGGTCATAACACTAACTACACCCCTTCCAAAATCCCTATAGGGGTGTAGTTCCAAAATGGCATAACTTTTTGGGGGTTTCCACTGTAGTGGTATCTCAGGGTCTCTTCAAATACAACACGACACCCGAAAACCATTCCAGTAAAATCTGCCCTCCAAAAGTCATATGGTGCTCCTTCCCTTCTAGACCCTGCAATGTGCCCATACAGGCCATGGGGTGTGTCTGTGTTTCTAAGAGAAAATGTGTGACAAATTATGTGGTGCTTTTTCTCCTGTTACCACTTGTGAAAAATAAAAAATAAAAAATGTGGAGCTAAAGCAACATTCTATTGGAAGAAATACATTTTTTCATTTTCACAACCAAGTGTTTCTAAATTCTGTGAAATGCCTTTCGGGTTAAAAGCTCAGTACATCCCTCGATAAATTCCTCGAGGGATGTAGTTTCCAAAATGGGGTACTTTTTGGGGTTTAATTAGCAGTACCCCAGGGTCTCTTTAAATGTGACATGGCACTTAAAAACTATTTCAGCTGAATCTACTCTCCAAAAACCATATGGAGCTCCTTCCCTTCTGAGACCTACTGTGTACCCATACACTAAGGCCTCTTTCACACGGGCATCTTATTTTTGGCCCGGATAAGATGCGGGTGCGTTGCGGGAAAATGAGCGATTTTTCCACGCGAGTGCAAAACATTGTAATGCGTTTTGCACTCGCGTGAGAAAAATCGCGCATGTTTGGTACCCAAACCCGAACTTCTTCACAGAAGTTCGGGCTTGGGATTGATTTTCTGAAGATTGTATTATTTTCCCTTATAACATGGTTATAAGGGAAAATAATAGCATTCTGAATACAGAATGCATAGTAAAACAGCGCTGGAGGGGTTAAAAAAATAAATACAATTTAACTCACCTTAGTCCACTTGATCCCAAAGCCCAGCATCTCCTTGTGTCTCCTTTGTTGAATAGGACCTGTGGTGAGCATTAAATACAGGTAAAGGACCTTTGATGACGTCACTCCGGTCATCACATGGTCTTTTACCATGGTGAATCACTATGGTAAAAGATCATGTGACGTACCATGTGATGACCGGAGTGATGTCATCAAAGGTCCTTTACCTGTATTTAATGCTCACCACAGGTCCTATTCAACAAAGGAGACACAAGGAGATGCCGGGCTTCGCGATCAAGTAGAAACAAATGAAGAGAGAGCTCATATTACCAAAAATATATAAATTTTATTACCATATGTTAAAATAACAGAAAAAGAGAGAAAGTAGATAAATGCATAAGATGCCGTAAAGCAAGGTGATGAGAGCGGAGAACAAACAGAGCGCCACCCTGGGAGGAAAAACACACGGATAAAAACATAAAGAAATCTAATGTACAATCATGTCTAACATGGGAAAGAAGAATCTTGGGTACAGTGCCCAACCCATGAAATGAATAGATAGATGGTGAAATACAATATCAGGTAGAGCAGGGTCAGCTCCTGCATCCCCACTGGGAACAATTGCGAAAGCATGAGGTAGAAATATGTGGCATAAAGGGCAAAGTGCAGGTAAACACAAATGACCACACAACCAGCGGGGGGCAGGGGGGACCAGAGCTCACCTGAATGAACCGTGTGTAAAAAGACCCAGGGTGGCGCTACCCCAACGCGCGTTTCGGCGTGCCTTCGTCAGGGGGTAGCGCCATCACTGTGAACCGGATTTAAATAGGCTCTCTTAGCCAATGAAAATGAATACTTACTCGTCCCCCAGGTGTACATGTTACGAGGGCGCGCAGTAATCCTGGTGTTCCGCATCCGGCCGCCCCACAGCCGGCGTCCCGCCGGCACGCCTACACCATGTGACAAAGTCACATGATCGGGCTGCTATGACGTAAGGAAGCACGGGTGAGAGGCGCCGGAGGCAGTACCCAGGATGACGCGCGCACACATGACAAAGGGGGGGAGGAGCATGGAAAGACCAGCGAGTAACACAGGGAATAACCCTTTAGTTTTAAAGTCAGTAACCAGGCCATATCAATAGATGTTACTGTAAATGTGCCGCATCAGAACATCAGTGCGGCATATGTGACTCTATAACAGTATATATATATGCATATACAGAAATTGATGATAAAGTAACAATACAATACAATACATGATTGAAATTATATATCTATTATATACATATAAATTGAATAGTAACAGAATTAAATTAATGACATCAATAACAAATACGTATGGCGACATGATTAAGGGTACCGAACATGATTGTAATCAAATGTGATTAAAAAGCATTACTTATTAGCTGGATCGAAAAATAATAAATATATAGATAAATAATATGTGTGGTAATGCAAGTAGAGAACTAAAACAGTTCATAAAATTCATAAAAGCTGAGAAGGAAGTGTGTGACATATGTAGTCACTAATAATCACGCCCTAGTGCAATGGAAAAAAGGAAAAAGAAAGGTAAAAAGAAAAGTAAAAAGAAAAAGAAAAAAGTAGGCCTCTAATAAAAAGGGGGGCCACTTAATTGTGTATTGTCATGTCATCACCAATAGTGTCAATGTAGGAGACAGCGCTAGTGTCAGCACAAAAATAAATATCTATGGCTGATGCCAAGGAAAGTGAAGTACAAGCAAAATGATGGGTGCAGAAGAAGAAGATAAATGAGGAGTGGGGACATGTGTAAGGGGAAGACCAGCCGATATATATAATGGCTATGTCACTAAATCGGTCCCACAAGCATAACACCCAAAAGAAGAAAAACAATAATAGCATCATGTTGGGAATAATCCGTTCTTGAGGGAATCAGATAGACATGAAAGCGCTGGGTATCCATGGAGTGGGCGGCTAAAGAGAGAAGGAAGAAAAAGTAATCAATGATAAAATGTGAAAAAATGGAAGACTCATAAAATATGAATCAATCAGATTATATATAGACCACAGTTAAAAGAAACGGAATAAGGTCCACAGTAGTGGGCCCAGCGGTTAAAGAAAAGAAGAAAAGCCCAGATTCTCATTAAGGCCCCTAGGGCGCAATGTCCCAAGGGTCCATATCCAGCGGCTCTCTTTTTGAGCAAGCCGCTTGGATGTGTTGCCTGCACGTAGATCTACCTGGATGGAGTCTATGCCCCTGACTCTGAGACATCTTGGATTACAAGAGTGGAATTCCTTGAAATGCCTAGGGATGGGTTTTAGGGTCTCAATCTCCTTCACCTCCTGTGCATTAATAATACCTCTCACGTGCTCCCGCACACGGACCCTCAACTCACGGGTCGTCAAACCAACGTATATCTTGGGACATGGGCACACCGCGTAGTAGACGATCCGCGTGCTGGAGCACGTGAGAGACTGAAGAATTTTGAAGGATCTCGCTCCAGATGAATCCACAAAATCAGAGGCACGCTCCATATTCGGGCATGCGGCACATTATTTTTCGATCCAGCTAATAAGTAATGCTTTTTAATCACATTTGATTACAATCATGTTCGGTACCCTTAATCATGTCGCCATACGTATTTGTTATTGATGTCATTAATTTAATTCTGTTACTATTCAATTTATATGTATATAATAGATATATAATTTCAATCATGTATTGTATTGTATTGTTACTTTATCATCAATTTCTGTATATGCATATATATATACTGTTATAGAGTCACATATGCCGCACTGATGTTCTGATGCGGCACATTTACAGTAACATCTATTGATATGGCCTGGTTACTGACTTTAAAACTAAAGGGTTATTCCCTGTGTTACTCGCTGGTCTTTCCATGCTCCTCCCCCCCTTTGTCATGTGTGCGCGCGTCATCCTGGGTACTGCCTCCGGCGCCTCTCACCCGTGCTTCCTTACGTCATAGCAGCCCGATCATGTGACTTTGTCACATGGTGTAGGCGTGCCGGCGGGACGCCGGCTGTGGGGCGGCCGGATGCGGAACACCAGGATTACTGCGCGCCCTCGTAACATGTACACCTGGGGGACGAGTAAGTATTCATTTTCATTGGCTAAGAGAGCCTATTTAAATCCGGTTCACAGTGATGGCGCTACCCCCTGACGAAGGCACGCCGAAACGCGCGTTGGGGTAGCGCCACCCTGGGTCTTTTTACACACGGTTCATTCAGGTGAGCTCTGGTCCCCCCTGCCCCCCGCTGGTTGTGTGGTCATTTGTGTCCACCTGCACTTTGCCCTTTATGCCACATATTTCTACCTCATGCTTTCGCAATTGTTCCCAGTGGGGATGCAGGAGCTGACCCTGCTCTACCTGATATTGTATTTCACCATCTATCTATTCATTTCATGGGTTGGGCACTGTACCCAAGATTCTTCTTTCCCATGTTAGACATGATTGTACATTAGATTTCTTTATGTTTTTATCCGTGTGTTTTTCCTCCCAGGGTGGCGCTCTGTTTGTTCTCCGCTCTCATCACCTTGCTTTACGGCATCTTATGCATTTATCTACTTTCTCTCTTTTTCTGTTATTTTAACATATGGTAATAAAATGTATATATTTTTGGTAATATGAGCTCTCTCTTCATTTGTTTCTGCTATTCCACTCGGGAGCTTTTACCGAGTTATACTTTAGGTGTATCCCCTGTGGCTACCAAGGGTGGGCATTGCTCCTTACCCGCCCTGGGGATACCCTGGGTCATTTTTGTTTTTCGCGATCAAGTAGACTAAGGTGAGTTAAATTATTATTATTTTTTTTAACCCCTCCAGCGCTGTTTTACTATGTATTCTGTATTCAGAATGCTATTATTTTCCCTTATAACCATGTTATAAGGGAAAATAATAATGATCGGGTCTCCATCCCGATCGTCTCCTAACAACCGTGCGTGAAAATCGCACCGCATCCGCACTTGCTTGTGGATGCTATGCGATTTTCACGCTTCCCATTCACTTCTATGGGGCCTGCGTCGCGTGAAAATCGGACAATATAGAGCATGCTGCGATTTTCACTCAACGCACAAGTGATGCGTGAAAATCACCGCTCATGTGCACAGCCCCATAGAAATTAGTGGGTCAGGATTCAGTGCGGGTGCAATGCGTTCACCGCACGCATCGCACCCGCACGGAAAACTTGCCCGTGTGAAAGGGGCCTAAAGGTACACAATCTCATGTAGACTCTATTCCCACAAGTTCATTATGTGGCACATATGAAAAGGACTGATTTTGCTTTACTGCAGCAATCTACAATGGATACTCCACTATGCATCTCATGAAAAATAAGCAGATGGCTGAAATAATTTACCAATGTCATCCTGAATTAATTGAGATGTGTCCTTTTTTTTTTGAGAAATACATCATAGTTAGCTTATGCCACACAATAATCAATTACAAATGATCATGGCTTCAATGACCTCATAGTGTCATAAAGATTAACGAAGAGCACTGATAGTCAATGACTAATTCCGAATTTATTACTCCCATAGGGAGTCAAACTACAACTGTACACAATTTGCAGCTGCACAACAATAATGCAAATTAAATTAAATCTAAATAAAATATTGTCTTGTGCATGAGGCCTTAAAGGGGTATTCCATGATTTTTATTAGTGATAGCCCATTCTCAGAATAGGCCAATAATATCAGATCGGTGGTGGTCTGGAAATAGGGGTCGGAAATACAGAACACCATCCATTATGGGCAGAACTGTTTACTGCAGCTCTGCTCTCATTCTTTACGATTGGCTTGATGGAGATCTTACTAATAGGTCCACTATTCACTTTGCATAATGTCAGTAGCACATCCCTTGTTTACATGGCACAATGTGCTACCGCCTACCAACAAATGGCCATTTCTGTGCCACTTGAAAAATACAATCAAATTTGTTTAGTGATTTACCCAGGGCAACAATCGGGCCATAAATCTGTGCCATTTGGAAGTTTCTTGATAATTTTAATAACAGGCTTCTTCTCAAGATAAAGCTCCTATAAACCATGAACCACAAATACTTGATGGAGTTATCTGGAAATACCTAGTTTTAACTGATGCCCACAGCCTGGCTCTGCTATTGAGACATTCATGCTTACCAGCTCTCTGCCACTCCGGTCCTGCACACTGTCTCCCGCGGGTCCATCTTCCATTTTGCTGCTTGTTTACTCCATGCAAAGTAACTGATCACTGATGGAGCTTTTGCAGGTCCATGGGACATCTTCTTGAGACTGGGGCTACATGTCAATCTTGGCCACGACATCCGTTGCACGACCGAAGAACCCATTTTTAATGTGCTACATCAGAGTATAGTGAAAGTGAATGCAGCAAAACCTCCTGGATTTATTTCAACTGGATTGGTGCGGTCACTGGAAACGGTGATTCGCAACATGACTTCATTCACTTTCAATATGGTTCAGTACAGTATAGTGAAAGTGCAATCCATGGAAGCGCTATGAGGGCCAAGAACATCTAGCCTTAAAGGGCATATGACAGCAGGTTTGCACCTATGAAACTGACTGGCCTGTTACATGTGCACTTGGCAGCTGAAGGCATCTGTGTTGGTCCCATGTTTATATGTGCCCACACTGCTGAGAAAAATTATGTTTTGTATATGCAAATGAACCTCTAGGAGCAAAGGGGGCGTTGCTGTTGCATCTAAGCTGAGTTCTCACTGCAACTGGAAGGCCCTCTCCACTTTTATGGACAGGGCCAGTTGGGTAAACATCACCACACCTGGTCCTCTCAAAATGGAAAGGGTGTGGCAATTGCAGAGAGAGCTGAGCCTCTAGGTGTAATGACTATTCCCCCATTGCTCCTAGAGGCTCATTTGCATATATTAAAACATCATTTTTCTCAGCAATGCAGGCACATATGAACATGGGACCAACACAGATGCCTTCAGCTGCCAAGTGCACATGTAACAGGTCAGCCAGTTTCATAGGTACAGATCTGATGACAAATGCCCTTTTATCTAAGATTATGTTCCGCATTTATTCCGCACATATGTAAAATAGTTAAGAATGGATATACACTTTAGGTTGCTTTAGCTTAACTCCTTACATTGCTCATGCATGCAACCATAGCCTGTTTTGCAGTACGCAAATTGCAGATCCTCAAAACACAGGTACCGACTTGTGTGCCTTTTGCAATTTGCAGAACGGAACGTCCTGGCCTCTATAGAGCAGTCCTATCCTTGGACATAATACGGACAAGAGTAGGACATGTTCCATTTTTTGCGAGTGCCATGTATCTTTTGCAGCCCCATTGAAGTGAATAGCCATGCAGTCGACCCACACAAAATGTGGATCGGATGTGGACAAAAAATACATTTGTGTGCATGAGACAAAGAAAACAAGATTGACCACAAGATATAATTGGGGTTGGATCAAATGCAAAAAAGCTCTAAAAAAAAAATACTGTTCTTTAACCCTTTAATGACCAGGAAATTTTTAATTTTTTTCGATTTTCAATCCCAGCCCTCTCAAAGCCAAAACTTTTTTATTTTTTCATTCACATAGCTGTATGTAATTGCACCACATATGGATTATATATGCATTCTGTAACAGTTTTATAAGGTTTTTTTTTTTTTTTTTTTACACCATTTCCCATTCTGTAAAACGTACCTGTTACTTTTATTCTCCAGGTCAGTAAAATTACGGCGATACCACGTATGTATAGTTTTTCCTGCATTTTGAAGCTGAATATAAAATAAAAACTAAACAATGTTTTTTCTTTTCATAGCTATATTCTGACCCCCTCTCCCTTTTTTTTAGTTATGTCTACGGAGCTGTGTGAGGGTTTATTTTTTGCAGGATGACTTTTCAATGATACTATTTTGGGGTGTATATGACTCTTTGATCACTTTCTATTTATTTTTTTGTGGGAGGTGATGCGACCTTAAAACTGAAAATCGTCCATTTCTCCATTTTCGATATGGGAAAATATTTTTATATTTTAATAGTTTGGGCGTTTTTGCATGTGGCTATGCCCATGATGCATATTTTTTTGTTTACATATTTTTTTCACATTTTGGGGAAAGGGGGTTGTTTAGAATTTTTTGATTTTTTTTATAGTTCTCATAGGGAACTATAACAAGCAATCATCAGATTGCTTGTCTCATAGACTCCAATGCATTAGCATTGGAGACAGTGAGAATTTTACTATGTTACTATGTGGCTCCATAGAAACTAATATGCAGTAGCCTTCTGACAAAGAAGAACAGGGGCTGCCGCATACACACTCCAGCCTATTTAAAAAATAATAATGCTCTTCCCTCATTGGGCAGTATATTGAGATCCCCATTATAATAATTTTACAATGTAATACTAAACAAAGCGGAGTACATTGTGACCTTGATTTATAAAATGAGAAAATTATAGGACAAGTACTTTTTAAGAAAATATCATTGAGTTAAGTGTTACTTTACACAACAGAACTACTCTTGTGCCTCAGCAGTACACAGAATATGAAAAAAAAAATAAAAAAATGGAAAGTTAAGATTGTTCCACTAAAGCTTCAATCTTCAGAAGGATGTTTTTGTGTGTTTCAGTAGAGGACATGAGACTTCATATGAGTAGCAATTATTGATAAAAGGCAACAATATCTTATGATAATTTTTTTTTTTTACATAGTTCCATATCGAGAGCAATCATTCCTGGTAACTTTTATATAAAAAGGGTTATCTGGGTTCTATGTCCTCAGGATAGGTCATCAACATCAGATCAATGGGGGGCCAACTCCCAGAAACACAGTGGACAGAGCTTTCTGCTTCTGTCTCTATACACCATGTTATCTCTTGCTCTGTATGTTTCTAACTAACTAAATGTAAGGGGTTTTTAATTCACTTACTTCCTCTACAGTGGCCCTATTCTCCTAGTTAGCGGAGCGTCACATGACCTGTGATGTCAGCTTCTTTGCCTGCTCTGATGACTTTCCTGAGGGAGCAGGTCTGCCTCTGTGCACGGAAGGTCACTGTGAAGGCTGTGTTGGTTGGAGAGACAAGCCATGCCCTCTGAACTGCCTGATCTGCTGGCTTAGCTATCTACCCTGTGTCTCTTCTCCCACCCGGATTCTTCAGCACAGTTTAACCCCTTCTACTATCAGCAGCACAGACCCAGGGCTGGAGGCTCTGCCTCAGGAATTGAGAAGCCACAGTGTTTCTTCTTGTCTAGGCACTGAAGAGATAAATGCTGTGCACAGAATCTCCCCTCCCTTCTCACCCTGAAAACACAGAGCCGTCAAAGGCTGGAGGAGTTCACTCCTCTGTACTCCTCTGCTGGCTGTGAGGAAGTGGCTGCAGAGCCTTGCACACGCAGAGGCAGGGGGAAGATCCCGTGTGTGTATAAGCATGTGTGTATAAGCAATGTCACTGTATCGTACAGCCAGGGGCGGATTGGGAACTGAAAGTGGCCCTGGAAAAAAGCATAAAAGTGGCCCCATGTTGTAGGTGGGGCCAAAATGGTAGGAGGCATGGTCAAGCAAAGTGGGCGGGGTCAGCAAACCATTAGGCGTGGTTCACACAGCATACCTCCCAACTTCTGAAAAGCCAAAGGAGGGATAATAGCTGGAGTGTGCTTGTGCCACGGCAAATTTATTTCCACTAAGCTATGCCTCTAACTCTGCAGAAAGGTCTATATATCCCAGTCCCCCCTTTCTGCTCCCACCCAGGATTTATACCCCTACACTGTAGTTATGCCCTCTGTATAATACAGCTGCCTCCACACAATAATGTTGGCCCCCTATACTGTTAAGAAAAATAATAATAATACTAATAAGTCTGTTGTGACTTCTATCCTGACAGCGGCCTACTGATAGGAGAAGGGCTGGCAGCATATGGAGGCAGTTGTGGCTTTAGTGACACAAGCCAGTGGCATGGAGTCCTCTGCCCTGGCTCTGAGCAGCAGCAGCTCTCCGCCTCCTGCAGGACCAGCTCCCTCCCCCAAGACTCGTCCCTGCTGCTGTTTGACAGTGACAGCGAGAGGGACATAATGGGGGAGGTAATGCTGGACAGTGAGCTGCTGCTTGGTCCTGATGCTCAGGACCTTTTGGAAGGGATGGAGGAGGAGGAAAAGGGGGTACCGCCCTTCAATACTCAAATGACATCCCTTTCAACTGGTCTGGGTGGTTTGAGCCACAGAACCCCCGCACCTAGTCAGACCCAGGCATCAGCGGGGGGACAGTGGAGCCAGGTCACAGGCTCCACATCTGCTGTTCCCCTCATTCCATCACTGGACGACCTTGGGTCTGACAATGCAGGCGACGAAGAGGAGGGTGACCAAGAATGGGTGCCACCTCCCTTGTCAGGTGACAGAAGCACTGATGAGGAAGGTAGGCACCCGAGGCAAACAGTGCGCCAGGTCACCAGGGAGCTCAGTGGCAGGGGCTCCACTGGTAATAGCAGCAGGAGGTAGCAGCAGGTGCTGCCTCCACCTGTGCACAGCGTGCCCGAAAAGGTGCAAGCCAGCACCACCCCATCTGACAGGAGTTTGGTGCATAAGTCGCCTGTTTGGGCTTACTTTACCCTGGCAGAAGAAGATCAGATAATTGCCATTTGTCAGCTGTGCCATGCCAGGGTGAGGAGAGGGAGGTCACTTGCTCAGCTGGGTACCACTACCCTTACCTAGCACCTGAGAGGCAACCACTGGCAGGAGTGGGACCAGATGCAGGGTGGTCGCAGCAGCGCAAGCAGCAGTGCGCAGTGGACAACAGCTTCTGCCACTGTCCTGCAGCCACCCCACCACCTTCCAACAATGCATTCCCACTCCCCCACTCCCTCTCCTAGAGGTACTGGTACTGGCAGCCAGACCTCTGCCTCCTCTGTCTCCTCCACTGCCATCCGATGACAGCCGTCAGTCGCAGAGACATTTGAGCACCACGTGGACGTGGCCTACGCACCTGGGGATCGGAGGGTGCATTCACTCAATGGGCTCCTGGCAAGGGTTATCGCCCAACATCTGCTACCCTTCAATATTATGAACTGCAATCCTTTCTGGCCCAACCCAGATGGCGTGTCCCCAGCTGTCATTTCTTTGCCAGGAACGGCGTCCCTGCCCTACAACAGCACGTTGTGCAGAATGCATCCCTGTCACTGGATCACGCTGTCAGTGACAGGGTGCATCTCACAATGGATGCCTGGACCAGCAGACATGGGCAGGGACACTATCTCAGCTTCACAGCCCATTGGGTGTCCCTTTGAGGTGTTGGGGGGGGGGATCAACAGATGTGGCGGCATCTCAGCTTGTGGTGTTGCCCCGGGGTGTCCAGGGGATAACTGCTTCTCTCCCTCAAGCCACTGTCTCCACCGCCGCTGAGCCCCCCAGCAAGCATCCCCATAGCTGCACAAGTGTGGGGCACATCCGCTGCCAGGTCGTGCTCCAGCTTGTGAGCTTAGGGGAATGGAGACACATTGAACCTTATGTCTTGGCTGCCCTCCAGGCTCATGTCAACAAGTTTCTGAAATTCCGAAGGCTCCAGGCAGGTATGGTTGTCTGTGACAATCGCAGCAACCTCCTCGCCACCCTCCATGCTGGCAGTCTCACACACGTTCCCTGCATGGCACATGTAGGAAAGTTCTTGCGCACATACTCAAGGTTGAGTCGTGCAAAGGGTACGAAGGATTGCCAGCCACTTCGGATGCTCCCCAACCACCACCGCGTCCCTGTCCAAACTGCAGCAGGACAACAGCCTGCCACCTCACAGGCTGATGGTGGACAGTGTAATGTGGTGGAACTCCACCCTCCACATGCTGGAGAGGTTGTGGGAGCAGCTACGGGCGGTGAAGGAGTACCTGCTGGACCTAAGCACTCCAGGGCCTTCACACCCACTATCCTACATCACCAATGCGGAGTGGGGGCAGATACATCAGATCTGCCACATGTTGGCCCCCTTCGAGCAGGCAACCAAGCTGGTCAGCGTGGACCACAATGGCCTCAATGACGTGCTCCCCATAGTGTTCCTGCTGGACAGGACAGTATAATGCCTGCTTGATGCTGGGGAGAGTGCCTTGGTGGAGCAAGAAGAGGCAACACTGCTCCACCAAGACCAGGCCCAGGACTAGGAAGAGGAGGAGGAGGAAGAATTTTTTGAGGAGGTTGTGGACGTCCAGGAGTCTGGGCCTGGTCAGGAGGGAGAGCCGGTGCCAGGAGTACTGTTAGTCCGGGGGTGGGGCGACTCCCAGAGGCAGCAGCAGGACGACCAAGACGTCATGGTCACGGGCAGCCAAGAAGAGTCACAGCAGGCGGCCTTCTTCACCATGGCTGCCCACATGCTGCGCTGCCTCTGGAGGGACCCCCGGATCAGGCAAATGAAGGAGAGGGATCATTTTTGGTTGGCCACCCTTTTAGACCCTCGGTGCAAGGGGAAACTGGAGAAGTTCATCCCAGCCAGCCGGTGGGATGTTGGTATGCAACACCTGCGGGCCAGTCTGCTCCTCCGGCCGGAGCATGCCAACCTCTGCCTCACGCTCCAGTTCTCCCCGCTCATTTCACACAGCAGGTGGCTGGCCCCAGCAGCTCCAGCCAAGCAGGAGATCTTATGGGTGAGATGAGGCAGTTCTACCAGCCTATGCTACCTAGTAGCAGCAGCAGTCACCACCAGCGGCTGGCCCGTATGGTGGCTGACTACATGTCAGTGCTTCCGGAAGCATGAGCACCGACGACCCCTTGGAGTACTGGGTTTCCAGGCGGGACACCTGCCGTGAGCTCACTCAGTATGTGCTGGAGGTACTATCTTGCCCCTCCTCCAGCGTACAAATGAGACGAAGATAAATAATTTCAGAACTTTTTCCGCCTTTAATGTGACCTATAAACTGTACAACTCAATTGAAAAACAAACTGAAATATTTTAGGTAGAGGGAGGAAAAAAGATAAAAATGAAATAATATGTAATATGGTTGCATAAGTGTGCTGTCACGGCCCTTGGTGTGTGCTGTGACACTTATGCCATGCTTGCTGTTGCCCATGGCAACATGTTGCTGTTTCAGCATGCGGGGGCAGTGTCACGGCCTTTGTGGTGTGCGCCGTGACATGGTTGCCTTGCATGTTGTTGCATGCGGCAAAGTGTAGCTTTTTATGCTGGTGTATTCACTTCCCCTTTCAGTTGTTTCCTCCTCTGTCTTGTGCTGGAGGGGTTAACCACCTTGTTGGGCGTGGTCACTAGGTGCTTCATCTTACCTGTGGCTAGAGGCCAGGAGTCAGTGTTACTCCAGCCATGGTGTGTGTTGGAACATGAAGACTAGGAGCATAATTCCATCTCCCAGAGTGAGGGCCTCCTAGTGGGACATCGACGTCTCCTGCGATGTCTTCCCTCCCTTACATGTGTTGTATGTTTGGTGTGGGGTTTTGATTTGGTGTGTTTTAATTGAACCACAAGCCTGTATGCAGTGCCGCCTGGGGCTGCCATGCACCTTGCGGCATGGGGGTCCTAGCGGAGTCTGGTGGGCTGGATACCTGTGTGAGTTGCTAGTATGGTGTCCTGTTTGGTGTTAGGGCTCAGATACATATTCACGGTTTCCAGTCATGGTGGCAGCGGCAGGTAGGTGTGTTGTCTTGTTTTGTTACCTGCCGATTCTCTTGCTGCATATGGTCTTTTCCTTTCCCTGCTTCTAGCCCTTTTGAGACTCCTGTTCTTCCGTGTCCTGGAAGAAAAGGGCGCCTCTCCTCAGCTCCTTTGTGAGGGATTCTCAGGGCGACTCAGGGCCTCAGGTATCCAGGGTATGAGCCGTCCTACCATCCAGGTCTGCTCATACGGTGAGGAGTCATCGTACGGGGGGGGGGTTCCACCACTCCCCACCGTGACATGGGCACACCCTTAAACTAATACTTTGTTGAAGCACCTTTTGATTTTATTCCAGCACTCGATTTGGGTATGAGTCTATCAGCATGGCACATTTTGACTTGGCAAGATTTGCCCACTCTTCTTTGCAAAAACACTCTAAATCTGTCAGATTGCAAGGGCATCTCCTGTGCACAGCCCTCTTCAGATCACCCCACAGGTTTTCAATCGGATTCAGGTCTTGGCTCTGGCTGGGCCATTTCAAAACGTTAATCTTCTCGTGGTGAAGCCATTACTTTGTTGTTTTGTATGTATGCTTTAAGTCGTTGTTATGCTGAAAGATAATGTTCCTCTTCATGTTCAGCTTTCTAGCAGAGTTTTGTGTCAATAGTGACTGGTATTTGGAACTGTTCATAATTCCCTCTAGCTTAACTAAGGCCCCAGTTCCAGCTGAAGAAAAACAGCCCCAAAGCATGATGCTTTACTGTGGGTATGGTGTTCTTTTGGTGATGTGCAGTGTTTATGCGCCAAACATATCTTTTGGAATTATGGCCAAAAAGTTCAACCTTGGTTTCATCAGACCATAACACCTTTTCCCACATGCTTTTGGGAGACTTCAGATGTGTTTTTGCAAAATGTGCATGGATGTTTTTCTTAGTAACAAAAGGCTTTCGTCTTGCCACTCTACCCCATAGGCCAGACATATGAAGAATACAGGAGATGGTTGTCACATGTACCACACAGCCAGTACTTGCCAGATATTCCTGCAGCTCCTTTAATGTTGCTATAGGCCTCTTGGTAGCCTCCCAGACCAGTTTTCTTCTCGTCTTTTCATCAATTTTGGAGGGACAACCAGTTCTTGGTAATGTCACTGTTGTGCCATATTTTCTCCACTTGATGATGACTGTCTTCACTGTGTTCCAATGCCTTGGAAATTCTTTTGTACCCTTCTCCTGTCTGATACCTTTTTAACAATGAGATCCCCATGCTTTGGAATCTCTTGGGACCATGGCTTTTGCTGTGGGATGCGACTAAGAAAATTTCAGGAAAGACCAACTAGAGCAGCTGAACTTTATTTGGGGTTAATCAGAGGCACTTTCAATGATGGCAGGTGTATGCTGACTCCTATTTAACATGATTTTGAATGTGATTGCTTAATTCTGAACACAGCTACATCCCCAGTTATAAGAGGGTGTACAGACTAATGCAACCACATTATTTACGTTTTTTTGTTTTCTTCCCTCCACATAAAAGATTTCAGTTTGTTTTTTAATTGAGTGGTGCAAATTATAGGTCACATTAAAGGTGGAAAAAGTTCTGAAATGATTTATTTGTCTCATTTTTTTACAGCACAGAAACCTGACATTTTAACAGGGGTGTGTAGACTTTTTATATCCACTGTATATGTATATATATATATATAACATTATACCTGAGCGATTCAGGGAAGATATTTACACCAGAGCAAATCAGGGAAGCCATTTACACCTGAGCGATTCAGGGAAGACCCTCACACCTGAGTGATTCGGGAAGACATTGTACTTGAGCGATTCAGGGAAGACATGACACCTGGGTGATACAGGGAAAACATTACAATAGAGCGGTTTAGGGACATCATTTCATTTGAGCGAATCAGGGACTACTTACACCTGAGCGATTCAGGGAGTGTATTAAACCTGAGCGAATTCAGGGACGACATTACACCTGAGCGATTCAGGGAACAAATGAAACCTGGTGGTTACAGGGATGACATGACATTTGTGCGGATCGGGAAACATGTGATACCTGAGCGGTACCAGGAATGACGTTACACCTGAGCGATTCACGGAATGCGGAACCCCTGGGTGACTTAAGGGCAGCCGCACCATCCGCGAGGCCCAGGTACCTGACCCCTGAATTCAAGGAATACGACTGCCCTCAGTCACCCAGGGGGTGAAGATTGATTAACGTAATGGCGTGGTTGGCAGGAGCCCAGGGTGACCGGGGCCTGCACCTGGCATTAAATCAAAGATTCCCCTTTTTTTTTTTTCAGCAGTGCGGGGGTTAATGGGCAGCAGGCCAACAGCCAGGCAGTCAGCCGGCAACTCGTTTGTATGGAGAACGGTGCCCCCAGGAGGCAGGGCTGCTGCGCTGCTAGTCCTGGAGCTCGGGACCCCCACACTGCGAACATGGCAGGAAGATGGCATGGACGCCATGGTGCCAACCGTCCCTTGCATCTACCACCACCCAGAACTGACCCACAGATGACTGCCACTGTTCTGCATACAAGCTTCCTAAATCCAGAGTTGAGGGGAGACATGATATAGGCCTCAAGACCTATAACAGAACTTCATGGCTGAGATCAGAACGCCTACTGGATGCAGGAGTCAGGTAAGAATTATGGTGACTGACGAGCTGTTTGCGTAACTACCATAAATAAAATGGGAACACCACTTAACTTGGATGAAACCATACCCCGACATGCATACCTGTGGAGCCGTCCCCGCCTGCCCCCCTCACTCTCGCTGAGGCGCGCCGCCCCAACTTGCGGCGCATGCGCCGGAGGGCCCGGTACATGAAGGGGGGAGGCGTCACGAGATGCACGCTCCAGCAGTAGTCGCGATGCCGGGACCCAGAGGAGCTTCAGGCCGGGCTGAATCGGGAAACACGAGGTGCCGGTGGCAGGCGCGTCCACCCAGGCCGCAGAGAGGTAATACTTACGGGAGGCGATGCGGCTGGCTGCACGAACCGGGATGCGGGGTGACGACACGACGGAAGGCGCGACCGGAAGTGATGTCAGGCACAGGTGCTGCTAAAGCAAGAAACGGGCGCCCTCCTGCTTGTAGGAGGGGGTTTAAATAGGGAAAGTGCGCTCCTCCCACAATTACAGGCTGCAAGCAGCCTTAAAAAAAATAAAAAAAAAAAAAAAATATATATATATATATATATATATATATATATATATAGATTTTTTTACATTTATTGTGGGCTTTACAATCTTAAAAATCCTTTGAAATAAAAATTGTCAAAGGAAAATATTGCAATTTGTATGCATGGGAGCACATTCTTGCTATATACAAAGAACCTGCTGCTGTCAGAGGTGTCTAAGTTTATTTTTGATGTTGCCCTGGTCTGGCAGGGGCCCATTCCTGGGAACACATTCCTGCTAAAAACAAAGAACCTGCTGCTGTCTGTTCCGGCTGAGTTTTGCCGAGCTATGTGTAGGCCTTATACTCCACCATTACCATTAACCTGCTGCTACTGCTATCTGTACTGATCCTGCTGAGTTTGGCCGATATACAGTACAGACCAAAAGTTTGGACACACCTCATTCAAAGAGTTTTCTTTATTTTCATGACTATGAAAATTCTAGATTCACACTGAAGGCATCAAACTATGAATTAACACATGTGGAATTATATACATAACAAAAAAGTGTGAAACAACTGAAAATATGTCATATTTTAGGTTCTTCAAAGTAGCCACCTTTTGCTTTGATTACTGCTTTGCACACTCTTGGCATTCTCTTGATGAGATTCAAGAGGTAGTTACCTGAAATGGTCTTCCAACAGTCTTGAAGGAGTTCCCAGAGATGCTTAGCACTTGTTGGCCCTTTTGCCTTCACTCTACGGTCCAGCTCACCCCAAACCATCTCGATTGGGTTCAGGTCCAGTGACTGTGGAGGCCAGGTCATCTGGCGCAGCACCCCATCACTCTCCTTCATTGTCAAATAGCCCTTACACAGCCTGGAAGTGTGTTTGGGGTCATTGTCCTGTTGAAAAATAAATGATGGTCCAACTAAACGCAAAGCGGATGGAATAGTATGCCACTGCAAGATGCTGTGGTAGCCATGCTGGTTCAGTATGCCTTCCATTTTGATTAAATCCCCAACAGTGTCACCAGCAAAGCACCCCCACACCATCACACCTCCTCCATGCTTCACGGTGGGAACCAGGCATGTAGAGTCCATCCGTTCACCTTTTCTGCATCACACAAAGACATGGTGGTTGGAACCAAAGATCTCAAATTTGGACTCATCAAAGCAAAGATTTCCACTGGTCTAATGTCCATTCCTTGTGTTCTTTAGCCCAAACAAGTCTCTTCTGCTTGTTGCCTGTCCTTAGCAGTGGTTTCCTAGCAGATATTCTACCATGAAGACCTGATTCACACAGTCTCCTCTTAACAGTTGTTCTAGAGATATGTCTGCTGCTAGAACTCTGTGTGGCATTGACCTGGTCTCTAATCTGAGCTGCTGTTAACCTGCGATTTCTGAGGCTGGTGACTCGGATGAACTTATCCTCCGCAGCAGAGGTGACTCTTGGTCTTCCTTTCCTGGGGCGGTCCGCATGTGAGCCAGTTTCTTTGTAGCGCTTGATGGTTTTTGTGACTGCACTTGGGGACACTTTCAAAGTTTTCCCAATTTTTCGGACTGACTGACCTTCATTTCTTAAAGTAATGACGACCACTAGTTTTTCTTTACTTAGCTGCTTTTTTCTTGCCATAATACAAATTCTAACAGTCTATTCAGTAGGACCATCAGCTGTGTATCCACCTGAATTCTCCACAACGCAACTGATGGTCCCAACCCCATTCATAAGGCAAGAAATCCCACTTATTAAACCTGACAGGGCACACCACTGAAGTGAAAACCATTTCAGGTGACTACCTCTTGAAGCTCATCAAGAGAATGCCAAGAGTGTGCAAAGCAGTAATCAAAGCAAAAGGTGGCTACTTACCTAGAATATGACATATTTTCAGTTGTTTCACACTTTTTTGTTATGTATATAATTCCAAATGTGTTAATTCATAGTTTTGATGCCTTCAGTGTGAATCTAGAATTTTCATAGTCATGAAAATAAAGAAAACTCTTTGAATGAGAAAGTGTGTCCATACTTTTGGTCTGTACTGTATGTGTAAGCCTTATACTACAATGTTACAATTTACCTGCTGCTGCTGTATTTCCAGATCCTGCTCAGTCTTATTCACTTGTTCTACATTATAGGATGAACTGCTGTACCCCACGAAACAAGGAGGTTGGTTGTTCGAATATTAAAATTGCTAATGGAATGACAGGGAAGGAGTTAAAATAATAACATAAAATAAATTATATACTTACTGCCTGGCTGGCTCCGCTTGGATGATGGCAGAAAGAGAGAGAGGAGGGTGAATGGGCGATGGGGTGGCATGGACAGTGACTGTGCTGTATTAATATAGAACTGGGCACAGTGTGGCAGGCTAGTAGTGCTGTGTGCCTGTGAGTGTGACGGGCACCGCAGCTGCCGCAGGCAGCACACACGTCCCACGCTCCTCTGACTCCAGTTCCCGCCTGCACATTTGGCCGGTGCAGCTAGCGCACAATGATAAAACGTTGACGTAAGCGCACAGATCCAAACGTGCTGCTGGGCCCTGCCTCCTTAAAGTGACCATGCCTCAGCAGACCCACCATCACCCATAACAACAAAAAAGGAGGACTTCTGGCAGTCTATTCTGGCCTTGCGCTGGACGGAGGACCAGCAGTCTAAAAAACGGACTTTCTGGCCTGAAAATGGACGTCTGGCCACCCTATGTGTGGCAGGAAAATGAATGTGCATGTGAGAGATATTTCTTTGCTGTCTATACATACATGCTACAGACATTGTGCTGTGATGTCACAATACCTAGTCCACCAATCAGTAATATCTACTCAGACCTGATAAAATGTGAAGTTTTATGTATTGCGAAAAAATATGCGCATGATTAGTATGGATTTGTGCAATCACAAATATATTGGCGCACTCTATCTGCATATAAAGCTATTGTTCTGCCATGCATGCGAAATGTAATCAAAAACAGTGCTGTAAAGTAAAATTACTTACAGTGATCAGGAGTTCTTCCTCACATTCGCAAAGTTGCTGCCAACCATTTTCTCCAGTCTCCGGAAACTTCTAGCAGCTTAGCAACTGTGAGCCACGCCTCTGTTGCGCGCGCAATACACGCAAACTACATTGCCTATTTTCGAAATCAAGGAAAATATCTCAAATTCTCGAATTTGCAAATTTATGGCGAATGTTGTGCTATATATTTGCGAAATATCGCAAAAATAAATATTGCCTTTGCAGCTTATCACTACATATGAACCTCCCCTCTTTATAGACACGAACCTGGAGAAGTCAAAATTATGCCTACTTACCACAGCACATAACCAGAAATTAAAGAGGTTGTGCAGTGCTAATGATATTGCTGATATTGATAGCAATATTGATCAGATTGGTAGGAGTCCAGCTACCAGCACCCCCTGCCAATCAGCTGTCTGAAAAGGTGGCAGCATTTGTGCAAGTGCTGCTTCTGCTTCAAAATTACCTGCACGTCGTCATGTTTGCAGAGGCGGTGCAGTGTAATTGCAGCTGCACATCACACTCAAGTGAATGGGATGAGCAGTTGTACTTACACTGCGCCATGGCGGCAAAGGAGACAGCGCACAAGTAATTTTAAAGTAGAAACAGCACGCATACAACTGCTGCTACCTCTACAAACAGCTGACCGGTATGGGTATCGGGAGCCGAACCCCTGCCAATACGATATTGATGACCTATCCTGAGGATTTGTCATCAATACTGTAGCACAGCACAATCCATTTAATTAACCCCTTCTGCCCAGGCCATTTTTTGCAAATCTGACATGTGTCACTTTATGTGGTAATAGCTTTGGAACATGTATTTATCAAAGCCATTCTGAGATTGTTTTCTTGTGACACATTGTACTTCATGATAGTCATAAATTTGAGTCAATATATTTACCAAAAATGTTGACAAATTCACACAATTTAAAAATTTCAATTTCTCTGCTTTTAAAACAGAAAGTGATACCTCATAAAATATTTATTACTCAACATTCCCATATGTCTACTTTATGTTGGCATCATCTTGTAATGTCATTTTCTTTTCTTTTCTTTATAGGGTTTGTCACCCCAATTTTCGCTATTAAACAGGCCGACATTATAGATGTGAAAATGTCACCTGAATTTAACTCTGCATTTCTTTTATTTAAGTATGCCCCATTTTTGTGTTATTTTAACTTTTATTATATGCAAATGAGCCTCTAGGACCTGCTCCTAGAGACTCAGTTTACCCACCTCATTTCCACGCCCTTCTGTCTTGATTGACAGGCACCTTATTTAGGCATCTTGTGCTGGGGCTAGTTTTTTGCAGGAAGAGTTGACGTTTTTATTGGTACCCTTTTTTGGGTACATATGATTTTTTGATCATTCATTATTACGCTTTATAGGGCAAGGTGACCAAAAAAATGGCACAGTTTTTATTTATTTATTTTTACAACGTTCACCTGAGGGGTTAGGTCATGTAACATTTTTATAGAGCAGATCGTTACGGACGTGGCAATTAGTGATGAGCGGCAGGGGCAATATTTGAACTTGCGATATTTCACAAATATTTTGTAGAATATTCGTCATATATTTGCAAATTCAAGAATTTGTTATTTTCTTGATTGCGAAAATCGGCAATGTAATATCCGTGTAAAGCGTGCGTAATACAGGCGTGGGTCACTTTTACTATCCTTTCCAAGCTGCTAGAAGTTTCCTGAGACTGGAGAAAATTGTTGGCATGGCAGAACATTAAAAATGGCTTTATATGCATATAGAGTGCTGAAATATATTTGCAATTGCGCTAATTGGCAATTAATGATGCGCATATTTTGGTGCAATACGTGAAACTTCACATTTTAGCAGGTCTGACTACATATTACTGATTGGTGCACTAAGTATTGTTGTGACATCACAGCACTATGTCTGTAGCATGTATGTATGGACATCAGGGTATAACCGACACTGACTATCTCCCACTAACTATCTGTATTATATATATAAGCTATCTAACTATCTATCTAATGTAATGAGTGGAAAGCACATAGCACAGCAAAGACACTACTGTCTCTCTCAGAACATTAAAAAAACTGTAGAAAATGGCTGCTGGGGAGGTTCTTATATAGTAAGGGGTAGGCAACTTTACTGTTGGTTGCTAGGGATGTTGCTAAGCTCAGACAAAGACATTGCAGACTTCTTATTGGCCCACAAGCAAGAAGCAGGGAGGGATCATGGGTTCAGATGAAAACAAATCTAGAATATTCGAAAATACGAAATATAAATCACTAAATTCTAAATGTTCATAAATTCTTGAAGTGCCGATATTCTCAATTAATATTCGCACCTAACACTATTGGCAATACCCAGTATACATACTTTTTCTTATTTATTTAAGTTTTACACAATAATAGCATTTTTGAATAAAAAAAATGATGTTTTAGTGTCTCCATAGTCTGAGAGCCATAGTTTATTTATTTTTTGTAGGATGATATGAAGGTTTGATTGGTACTATTTTGGGATGCGCATAACTTTTTGATTGCTTGGTATTACACTTTTTGTGATGTAAGGTGACAAAAAATGGTTGCTTTAGCACAGTTTTTATTTTTTACGGTGTTTACCTGAGGGATTAGGTCATGTGATATTTTAATAGACCTGCTTGTTACAGACACTGCGATACCTAATATGTGTACTTTTTAAATCTTTTTTCACTTTTAATACAATAAAAGCATTTTTGTCTTAGGTAGGCTGAATTTTTTTTGCGGGATGAGGTGACGGTTTGATTGGTACTATTTTGGGGGGCATATGCCTTTTTGATCGCTTGATGTTAAACTTTATGTGATGTTAGGTGACAAAAAAAATGGCTTTTTGGCACTGTTTTTATTTTAATTTTTTGACAGTGTTCAAATCAGGTTGTTACGGATGCGGCAATACCTAATATGTCAACTTTTTCTTTCTTTATTTCACTTTAACACAATAATACCATATTTGAAACAAAAAAAAAAATGATGTTTTAGTGTCTCTATGTTCTGAGAGCTAAAGTTTTTTTATTTTTTGAGAGATTTTCTTATGTAGGGGCTAATTTTTTTGCGGGATGAGGTGATTTAAGATAACAAAAATTGCTTTTTTTTTTTTTTTTTACTCAGTTTTAATTTTTAATGGTGTTTATCAGACTGGGTGGATCATATGATATATTTATAGAGCCGGTCGTTACGGGCGCGTTGATACCTAATATGTGTGTTTTTTGCTTTATTTTAAAATGTTTTATTAAAATCAGGGGAAATCAGGGCTTTTTTTACGTGAAACTTTATTTGTTTTATTAAAAACACTTTATTTTGCTTTCTTTTTTAAACTTTATTTCTGTCCCACTCTGGGACTTCAACTTTTGGGGGTCTGGTCCCCTCTGCAATGCATTACAATACATCTGTGTGTATTAAACAGAGTAATACACTAACAGGTTGCCTAGGAGACCCAGCCTGAGGCTGGATCTCCTCGGCCCCCACAGAAGGCAGGTCCCGATGCCGTGCAAGGCATTGGGCAGCCTCTGCACAGCATCGGGCTGCCTTGTCACCCATAGGGGTCCCTGCCCACAGCAGCGCGGGGACTTGATAGGCTTCCTCACATGCCGCAAGCACCTTCTATGCCACGGTCAGCGAGGACCACAGCATAGAAGGGGTTAATCCGCTGTAAAAGCCATCAGGGACTGCCAGGCACCTGAAGTGACCGGGCGCACACCACTACGGTGTTCGCCCGATCACCTTGACGTACTATTACGTCAAGATGTGGGAACGCACTGACTTTGGTTTTAAATGGTGCCCCAGCAGGATGTATGTCAAAATAGCCAACTGAGTGAGCATCTCATACCATTTCCTGTGTGTCAAGCGATGACCAAGAAGTAGATAGCAGTGAAGATCGATAAGCATTGGAACAGAAGTGGTGGGGGATCAGTGGGGGTGATAGTTGATTAATTTTTTAACTCATTCTGCCACTTTTTTTTTTAACAAGTTAATACCCCAGTTTAATGGACTCAGAAACCATAAATTGTAAATATAACAATTAGACAACCAATTCAACAATCCACTCACAGATCCAGCCCTGTTTTACAGTGTTTAAATCACTCTTCCACATGCAATGGAGCAACGGGATTAAAGAGAGGCCGTTCTTTTCCCCTTTGCAACTTTCCATAATTAACTTCAAAATCTTTTTTAGTTCCATTTAAAACCTCTATACTTTGGTCCTGTATTCTTTCACCCAGTTGTTTGATTTTTCTAGCTCTAAGCTGCACAATCTGCGGGGTGAGTTCTAGAACATTAGGACATTCTTTTACTTGATGTATAGAGGCTCCTTCCCGGAGAAGAACTTGTAAACGTTCCTCCAGCAAAGGAACAGAATAGTAGAGAAGGGCAGGACATTTTATTACCATCTCTCTTAGCTCTTCACTGTTGCATTTGAAAGTCGACATTGTGAACAAAACCCCCTTTTCCATAGTGTTTGTGTTTAGATCAAAGATAAAACCTTTCAGTTTAGACAGTAGTTTCAATACTTTCTCATCATGAAATCCTAAATCTTGTAAAAACTTCAGGTTCTCTTTTATTGTTTTGGTGGTATTTGAGAGGACAAATGGATCTTGACTTATTAACTTCATTATCCAGGTTTTAAAGTTCCCTCTTGTACCCCCTAGACTAAGGTAATTTTGTTCGAGAGCATCGACCATCTTCTTATTGCTTTCAACCTGATTACAAAAGATTTGTGGAGCACTTGTTAGAAGTCTGCTGACAATTTTATTGTTAAGTCCCAAATCTTGAAAGTATTTGATGTTGTCTCGCTGATTGGTGGGGCTTTTGCAAGTGAAAAAGGAATCTGGAAACTTTTCAATTAGTGTTATTAGTTCTTCATCCTTGGGGCAAACTAAGTTCCAGGTGGATTTTTGAGCGTTGATTTCTGCAGGTTCCTGTAAAAAAGCTTCTGGACAAGACTCAAGAATATTGGCCACAGTAACGTCACTCGCTCCCATTTCTTTCAAAATATTTGCAGTCTCCTCGACATAGGCCACATCTTTATAAAGTACCCAGCTTTTAAGTCGGCGAATATTCTTAATGTTCACAGACAATTTATAAAGATTGTCAACTGTTGTTTTGTTTTCTGTTGCACATTTTTGGGAATCTGGTGAAGAATCTGAAAAAGTGAACTTCATGTTACTTTGAAAATAAGCAGATGCAATATTCTGTTGGCACAGAAGAGCTTTTCTCCATGGTCTATAGGGCCATCTCAGTACAGTGTCAGCTACAGCTTTCAGCATGGTTGCTATATATCACTGAAAGTTATTTTCATTCTGCAAAGTGAAGAAAACATATACTTACAGGATTATACAATACATTACAGTTTTTAAAATAGATTATAGGCTAGATACACCAATGCATCTAAGGTAAATAAGTGAAACAACTTAACAAATAGTCTTGAAAATATCCTACAGCTTGCAGACATTTGCGTCTCCATGGTAACAGACTACAAATAAACACAGTGTAGCCTGATCCTGAAGTCATGCGATATTCATTTCTATCATTTTCCTATTTCAGAGTTCCGTAATCTATTTAGAACATGTACAAATCATAATTAGGGATGAGCCAATCGACTTCGGATGAAACTTTGTTTCAATACTGTACTGAGCAAGCGCTCCGTACAGTATTAGAATATTTCCGATAAGTCGAAGCTATTACTTTGCGAAGTCTCGTGAGACTTCGCGTAATAACTTCATAAATTAATTTCTACTGTAAAAAAACATTTCCCAAACTCAAGTTCGGTTCCAAGTGGTGCGGTAGTAAACTCCACACCAAACACAGGAGGGAAGGCAAAAAGGTACTAGGCCTGGAAACCAGGGAAAGGGGAAATGTCACCATCTAGTGAATCCCTAAACTGAGCCCTGCCTACTAACAGTATAAACAGACCTCAAAAGGTAGGAATATTCATATGCTGGAACCTAGAGCCCTATCTGACCATAAAGGGCCCTGGAAATAGTGTCAGGACAAGAGATGACCTGTTCCTTTCCAGCTGAAGGAACAGGAGACTCAGGCCTAATACCAAAAGATAGGTGAATACAACGAACAAGAAATAGGAAAAAGACACTTAACTCCAAAGTACGCGGACGAGCAGGAACTCAGAGGATAACCAGACACCAGCACTTCTACAACCAGAAAGGATCCATCAACCACATAGCATGATGGGTGAGACCAGACTAAATAGAGGAGTTGGAATGACCACTTAAGCTACACCTGAGACAAGAGATGTGGTCATACCCAGCAACAACACAGAAACAAGTGAAACCAGAGAGGCTGTCAGATCACATCACATGCAGCCAGTCTCTTAGATCTTCTGTCCCCTGTCACAGGAGAGACCGTGACAGAACCCGAGTTCGGAAAATGGTGTTTTTCTATAGAAATCAATTTATGAAGTTATTATGCGAAGTCTCACAAGACTTCTCAAAGTAATAACTTCGGCTCATCGGAGCCAATACAATCTAATACTGTGCAGAGCGCGCTTAGTATTTGTGCACACACTGTAGGACAGTGGTGGCGAACTTATAACACATGTGCCAGAGGGGGCATTCAGAGCGCTCCCTGTGGGCACGTGGCTCAGTGTGGGCCGTGCGTAGGGTTGCCACCTGTGCACTATTACTAGGGGCACACTCACTGGATGTGCAAGACAGGACCTGCTCTCCAGCGAGATTATGTTTTGCAATACTGACTGGAAGCAGCAGGACCTGCAAAACGTCAACACGCTGGAGCGCAGGTCTTGTCCTGCACATCCCGTGAGCAGCGAGGGTTCCCCGCAGTGCAATCAAATGGATAAGGTGAGTTTATTTTTTTTGTGGGGAAGGGGGCATTAATAATAATGTGGTCTCTAATACTACGATCCACTAATGGAGAAAAAATAATACTAGGAGGACACTAATGGGGGCATACATTTTATTGGGGGCCATTAATAGGGGCCTTATTAATACTGGGAGCCACCACTGTGCATTATTAATACTGGTGGCCACTAATGGGGGCGTTAATAATACTGGGGGCCACTACTGAGGCATTAATACTGGGGGCCTTATTAATACTGGGGGTCACTAATGGGGCATTGCAAACACTGGGGTCCACTACTGGAGCATTATTAATACTAGGGGCCACTAATGTGGGCCTTAGTAATACTGGGGTCCACCACTGAGACATTATTAATACTATGGGACACTAATGGGGGCCTTATTAATACTGGGGCTACTACTGGGGCATTATTAATACTGGGAGACACTAATAGAGCTCTTAGTAATACTGGGGGCCACCACTGGGGCCTTAATACTAGGGGCCACTACTGGGGCATTATTAATACTGGGGGACACTAATGGGACATTTTTAATACTAGGGGGCACCAGCGGGCATTCATTTTACTGAAGCCTGTGTTAATTCACACCCCCACAGCTTAACTTGGCCTGTATTTTTCAGTATTCAGGTTAAATTGCTGCGTCGTGTTGTAACACTTTGCGATAAATAAGTGCGTTTTGGGTTTCAGTTTGGGCACTCTCTAAAAGGTTCATCATCACTGTCTCTAAAAGGTTCATCATCACTGCTGTAGGACATCAATCATCAATAAGGTCTAATAGGTTGTTTGTAAGGCTACTTTCACATTTGCGGCAGGACGGATCCGACAGGCTGTTCACCATGTCGGATCCGTCCTGCGGCTATTTCGCCGTGCCGCCGCTTCGTCCCCATTGACTATAATGGGGACGGGGGCGGAGCTCCGGCACAGCACGGTGAAAGCCGCCGGACTAAAAAGCCTGACATGCAGTAATTTTAGTCCGGCGGCCTTTCGCCGTGCTGCGCCGGAGCGGTGAAATAGCCGCAGGACGGATCCGACATGGTGAACAGCCTGTCGGATCCGTCCTGCCACAAGTATGAAAGTAGCCTAAGGCTAGGTCTACACGACGACATATGTCGCGCGACATTTTGTTGCACCAATGTCGCGCGACAATTTTTATAATGGCAGTCTATTGTGTCGCACTGCAACATGCGACATGCTGCGACTGCGACGCGACAGTCGCAGAAAATCCATTCAAGATGGATTTTTCTGCGACTGTCGCGTCGCAGTCGCAACATGTCGCATGTTGCAGTGCGACACCATAGACTGCCATTATAAAAATTGTCGCGCGACATTAGTGCAACAAAATGTCGCGCGACAAATGTCGTCGTGTAGACCTAGCCTAAGTCAACCCATAAACCCTAATGACAAGTGTTTAGCCTATAAGTCAGTACCAAAATGGGTTGTCTTGTGCTGCACCACCTGGGGCTCTGTGGTACTAGGGTTTCATTATCAGAGACTGGTCCCACCTGATGACCCTCTGATACCCTGGTGAACCACTTCAACAATCTTAGTACATACACTTAAATTTTCTTTAAATTTTTTTTATAATTATTGAATATATATATAAATATAAAAAGATTATTGTATTGGAGGGACATCCAGAATGTCTGTGGAGTATCACATTTGTACATTAACAGATTGGCCACAACATTAATCTGTGGGGACACCTTTTAGAAATTATCGATTCCTAGGGAGGTGAAAGATTGCACCACCAAAAATCAGTGAACGTCAATTTAATCCGCAGAGTGAGCAGTGCTTTTTGTAGTCACTCTCTGCCCTAACTAATTGATGCAGGTCCTAAACTCAAAATCCCATAATAAGGTATTGGACCATGAGTTTACCACAACAGACACTCTTTTTAAGTACAGAAGATGCAACATATTATTACATGTAGGCAATGTTCACTCTGTGTTCGCAGTATTCTGTTGACGTACATACAAAGAACATATACACGTACTTTTCTTCTGCACAGGACCCTGAGGCGATATATGGCACTGTATGGCATACCATGGCATATGTCGGGGCTTTACATTTCCCCAGCATAAGTGCCAAACATAAAAACCAGAACGTAATGTGAACTGAGCCTAATACAAATATACAAAGTTGCATTACTCACACATACACAGTGTCATTGTCCATTCACAGGACTGACCCTCCCTCTTCCTCCACGGCTTCCTGTCAGCCACCACCGAGCACAGCCAGATATTTCTGTAGGATGCCCCAGGTGCTGCTGGGAGTTGTAGTTTTATAAAATAGAAGTAGCAAGCTAGGAATCCTCAGATGGTAGAGTGTGAAGGGTTAAAAGACCTTCGCTGATGTCATGATCACATGATTAGTCACATGAGGGGGGGGGGGTGCAGCTTTACAGAAGGCAAATGTTCTGTGGGTTCCGCATACTTGTGTGCAGCTGCTTAAAGCTTTTTCTTTAACACAGATCAGCAGCCATCAGCACGCCAGCAACTCCCAGCATGCACACTTGTTCAGCTGTTCTTGTAACTCCCATAGAAGTGAAAAGAGGATTCTAGGAACTGTAGTTTCAGAAAAGCTGGAGTGCTGGAGGTTGCTGATCCCTGATATATAGACAGTGGGGGAGATTTATCAAACTGCTGTAAAGTACTACTGGCTTAGTTGCCCATAGCAACCAATTAGATTCCACCTTTTATTTTTCACAGCTCCTTTGGAAAATGAAAGGTGGAATCTGATTGGTTGCTATGGGCAACTAAGCCAGTAGTACTTTACAGCAGTTTGATAAATCTCCCCGAGTGTGCTTAATAATGCCTTTTTATTTCTGCTACCGGGTCAGGCTGTGATTTGTAGTTCTACCCTTCTATTCACATCTTGATGCATATCTCCAATTATTATAATATTTAATATCATCACTTGGGGTTTCTGGTTATAGAAACACATACTCATAGACTCCAGAGCAAGGATTCAACCTGTGGCTTTCCAGCTGTTGTGGAACTAACATTTCCTACTACTGACAGCCTACGGCATGCTGAGAATTGTAGTTCCACTGGTGAGCTGCAGGTTGGGACCAAATGAAAGTACTGATATACAATATCAACATTAAAGACTTAGGCCCCCTGCACACCGTGGTTGTGCTGCGGGCCGCAATGCACGAACACAGTCCGTGGGGCAGCCGCAGTGGTTCGCGGACACATTCACTTTAATGGGTCCGCGATCCGGCCGTTCCGCAAAAAGATAGAACATGCCCTATCTTTTTGCGGAGCGGAAGCACGGGACGAAACCCCACAGAAGCACTCCGTAGTGCTACCGTAGGGTTCCGTTACGTGCTTCCGTTCCGCATCTCGGGATTTGCGGACCCATTTAAGTGAACGGTGCCCATGTATTGTGGATCCCCGATGCGGTCCGCACGTTCGTGTGCAAGAGGCCTTACAATTTTCATTTACTTATCACATAGTAAATAGTAAAATCTATAAGGATTGGACATGGAACTTGTAGTTCTTCTATACACCCCAAACTGGTCAATAAGTTAAGGCAATGCTTACATTGGCATTGTTATTTGTTTTGTTCTCGGAATAGAAACATAGCTCTGCTGGTTCAGAAGCATTACATATACGGTGCCTTGCAAAAGTATTCACCCCCTTGACTTTTTTCGTGTTTTATGTCTCACAACCTGGAATTAGCATGGATTGTTTGAGGATTTGCATCATTTAATTTACGGAACATGCCCACAACTTTGAAGATTTTTTTTATTGTGAAGCAAACAACAAATAGGACAAAATAACAGGTAAAGTAAATGTGCATAATTATTCACCCCCCTAAAGTCAATACTTTGTAGAGCCACTTTTTGCGGCAATCACAGCTCCAAGTCACTTTGAATAAGTCTCTATGAGCTTGCCACATCTTACCACTGGGATTTTTGCCCATTCCTCCTTGCAAAACTGCTCCAGCTCCTTCAAGTTGGATGGTTTGCGCTTGTGAACAGCAATCTTTAAGTCTGACCACAGATTTTCATTTGGATTGAGATCTGGGCTTTGACTAGGCCATCCCAATACATTTACATGTTTTGCCTTAAACTATTCAAGTATTGCTTTACCGTTGTGTTTGGGGTCATTGTCCTGCTGGAAGGTGAACCTCTGTCCTTGCCTCAAATCACACACAGAGTAGTACAGGTTTTGTCAAGAATATCCCTGTATTTAGCGCCATCCATATTTCCCTCAACTCTGACCAGTTTCTCAGTCCCATCCCCACAGTATGATGCTGCCACCACCATGTTTCACTGTGGGGATGGTGTTCTTTGGGTGATGTGTTGGGTTTGCTCCAGACAAAGCGTTTTCTTTGGCTGAAAAGTTCAATTTTAGTCTCATCAGACCAGAGCACCTTCCTCCGTACATTTTGGGAGTCTCCCACATGCCTTTTCGCAAACTCACAACGTGCCTTTTTGTTTTTAGCTGAAAGTAATGGCTTTCTTCTGGCCACTCTGCCATAAAGCCCCTCTATGGAGCGTACGGCTTATTGTTGTCCTATGTACAGATACTCCAGTCTCTGCTGTGGAACTCTGCAGCTCCTCCAGGGTTACATTAGGTCTCTGTGCTGCCTCTCTAAATAATGCCCTCCTTGCCCTGTCCGTGACTTTTGGTGGGCGGACGTCTCTTTGGAGGTTTGCTGTTGTGCCATGTTCTTTCCATCTGGTTATGATAGATTTGATGGTGCTCCTGGGGATCATCAAAGATTTGGATATTTTTTTTTATAACCTAACCCTGACTTGTACTTCTCAACAACATTGTCCCTTACTTGTTTGGAGAGTTCCTTGGTCTTCATGGCAGTGTTTGGTTAGTGATGCCTCTTGCTTAGGGGTTGGAGCCTTTGGTGTGTATATGTAAAGACAGATCATGTGACACTTAGATTGCACATAGGGGGACATAATTTCACTAGTTATGTGACTTCTGAAGGTAATTAGTTGCACCAGAGCTTTTTATGGGCTTCCTAACAAAGGGGGTGAATACATACACACATGCCAATTTTCTGTTTTCTATTTCCAAACAATAGTTTAGTTTATATATTTTTCTCATTTCCCTTCACCAACTTAGACTATTGTGTTCTGATCCATCACATAAAATTCAGATTAACAAAAAATTGAACTTTACCATGTCTTGCTTACAATAAAAGAAAATTAAAAACAAACAAAAAAACATTGAACTTAAGGCTGTAATAAAACACGAAAAAAGTCAAGGGGGTGATGAATGCTTTTGCAAGGCACTGTAACTTTTGAAGCCACAAGTGTGGAAAGGGGAGGCACTGGCACATGCAATACAGAATTTTTTCAGCTCACAGATGTGCCCCCTTCACACATGCCTGCCCCTTCTATGGCCATACCTAACATTTACGGATAAAACCCAAAAGTCACGTCCCCTTTGAGTGCTGAACTCTGACAGGGCACCATCGATGAGACATAGGGAACTAGGACGTTGGGACTGGGGGACCTCTCTGCGAGGTCTTGGATGTCCTCAGCAGCAGCACGTAACCCTTGGGACCCTGGACCAACTGGCTGACTGTGAGAAACTTGCTACTATAGGGGAACAAGTAAACTCCCCAGGCTTCAAGAAACCATAGAAGGCTAAATAAACAGCGGATTTAAGCACCAGGTTGGACAAAACCCCGAAAGAGTTCCTATCCAGGATGTCAGATAGGTTACGAAAAGCAGTCCAGTAACAGCTTGTCTGCGTACTTGGACTCCTGGTCCGCATCTGCTCAAACCCCTCAACGTAGCTTTGACAGCATGCACAGAGAACGTAGATGCCCGTTCAGGATGACTGACAGAGAGGAAATGCTGCACCCCCGACAAGTACGACTTCACCGTGTTGTGGGACAGCTTGAGCTCCGAGTGGCAGTAGCCAATGAAGGCAAGGATGTATTCAACAAAACTGGACTCCCTTTGAGGGCATATTCCCTAAAACCTGCAAATGCCCTCCACCCAGTGCGATACGCCCTAGTTGTATACGGCGAAAGGGGCTAGGCTAGTAAGGAGTGGGCCGTCTCTAGGTGACCAGTTAAACCAGTATTAGTGACTCGTGAAGGGGGACGGTAGCGCCCACAACATCCGCCTATGGCATGACCTGCGAAAAGGGAGATATTAGCCCTTGATAAAGCTGCCACATTTTGAGAACCTGGCACATGCGTACTACTAACACAAAAATGATGTCGCAAGGAGAGTTGAACTAGACGTCTCAAGAGACATATGACATAAGACTACTTAGACAACCCATTGGTTAAGATATCTACCACCGCAGCGTTGTCGGTTACAAACAAAACAGTGCGATTTACCCAGCTGCTGCCCCAAACACGGGCGGCCACCACAATGGGGTACAGCTCGAAAAGTGCTGAGGTTTGCAGGAAACCTGGGATTTGTCTCACCTCAGCAGGCCACTCGCCTGCGACCAAGTGGGTGCCAAAATAGCAGCAAAACCTGAGCTAGCAGGTCTCTTGGGGGAGACCGGGACACCTAACTGGGAAAACAGCTCAACAATCTCCCCAGCCCTAAGGAGGCTGACCCTGGCCTCTAGATCAGCAGGAAGTCATCTAAATAATGAATAACAAATTCAGAGCGTACCTTATATTCTAAAACCCAATGGAGGCTTGAGCCAACTGATCAAAGAGCCACGGGCTGCTCCTAGAACAGAAAGTGAGTTTGGTGGAAAAGTAGTATCGGACCTTCCACTTATCAATAGAAGAATACCTCATGCTCACTTCCTCTGAAGGAATGAGGGAGTTAAGACTAAGGACGTGGGAACCATGTGGGGCTGACAGGTCGATGATAAGTCTCTCCTTCTTGCTAAACTTACCTGTGACAACCCCATCGGGACTAACTCTCCACCACTGAAAGGGGGGCACTTCAAAAGGACCGATCAAAACCCTTATCCAACTCGGTTTCAAGAACAGACACCCAGAAAGTAACACCCAGAGGGTGACGATGCGCTTACCTGCTCAGAATACCTACGGACTGACAACCGCAGAACGGTAGTAACACAGCACGACCTGGACGTGAGACGGTGCATGAGACACAAACCAAGCTTCCTCCCCCCTCCCCGAAGTGTACCCCTACTACCTTGCCGATGAGCCAAAATTCAGGATGTAACTTGACAAGGTTTGGACCTAGAAGCAAAACAATTAAGGCATCAACACTGGATTGTGCACATGTCGTGAGGAAACCCTGCGAATGTGTAAAACGTGAATGATGGAACAAGAGCAGCATTTTTTTTTTACAAATTAACCCTTTACCAATTAAAATTTACTTAACCTGGAAACCTAGGGAGGTTAAAATACCGCGGCAAGCCGCTTCTACTAAGCCCCCGTACTGGCTTAACACTGACACCAGCGAACCTAGGCCCCTGACCTGCAGCCTCCGCTAGGATTGCTCACAGCGGACCAGGCCTGTAGACCGTGCGGTACTCTGTAACCCGCTCTTCCCCGGAGACCATTTTTTTTTGTTTTTTTTTAAACCCGTCCCTACTAAACCAGACCCAACACACCCGTCTAAGATCCCTGGTAATCACAAGCATGGATTCAATAACACCCTGTACCTAAATAACCCCCTGGGAAACCTTATGTACGGGCAGCAGAAGGAAGCCAGCCACCGCCTATGAGCTGTTCCCCCTGACCGAGCCTAGTTCTCCCAGCCACGATCCCTGCCTAACTAATGGCACGGCGAGCCGTGCCAGACTTTGTTGAAGACAAGGAGCGGGGACATGCTGTCCCTTGTACTTTTACGCAATTGCCGCGCGGGGAGCTCGCGCTGCTCCATGGCAGAGTGCAAGACGTGCGGGCAGCATTATTATCTTTTTTTTTTTTTTTTTTTATGAAATCAACCCTTTGCAAATTAAAATAAATCACTTGCATGGACTCATTAACACCCTGTAGCTAAATAACCCCCTGGGAAACCTTATGTACGGCTGGCAGAAGCAAGGCGGCCACCATCTATAACGTGCTCACCCTGACCAAGCTTAGTTCTCCCACCCCTGAAACCTGCCTAACTAACGGCATAGCGGCCCGTGCTAGACTTTAGTGAAAACCAAGCTTGTGACTTCTCTCCTCCCCCCCCCCCCCGACATGTACCCCTAGTACCTTGCTGATAAGCCACAAATCAGGGTGTAGCCGGGGCAAGTTAGGACCTAGAAGCAAAACAATGAAGACATTAACCCTGGATTGTGCATTCGTCGTAAAGAACCACGCAAACAAATAAATAACTAAATAAATATAATAAAAAATTTTTTTCATTTTAGTTTTCTTTTTTCAAATTTTTATTTTTTTTTTTACCATTAACCCTTGCCAATAAGAATTGCCTAACCTGGGGGGGAAGCTACCACCGCAAGCTGCGCCTACTAAGCCCCTGTACTGGCTTGACACTGAGACGAGTGAACCTCGGCTCCTGACCAGCAATCCCAGCTAGGATTTACTACGGTTGACCAGGTCTTCAGACCGTGCAGTACCCTGTAGCCCACCCCTCCCCGGAGACCTAGTACTCACCGGTATGGACTAATTAATCCCCCGTGCCTAAATGACCCTCTTGGCCAGATCCCTGGTAATCAGGGCAGCTCCCTGGCATTATGAACCGGGGCAGGGGGAGCCCTACTTCCATCAGGGGCTCAGCCCCCCACCGGTTTTGAAGTCGATGCCGCGTGGGGAGCCACGAAGCTCCCTGGCAGAGTGCACCAGTGCAGGGGAGCCCCCATCAGTCAGGTGCCGACCCACCGCCGGCTGGACACCCGTACCGCGTGGGGAGCAGCGCAGCTCCCTGGCATTATGAACCCTGGCATTTTGAAGTCGATGCCGCGTGGGGAGCCACAAAGCTCCCTGGCAGAGTGCACCAGTGCGGGGGTGCCCCCCATCAGCCGGGGGCCGACCCACCGCCGGCTGGTCACTCCTGCCGCGTGGGGAGCAGCGCAGCTCCCTGGCATTATGCTCAGGTGCGGGGGAGCCTCCCCTCACCTAGGGGAACGAGCCCTCCGCCGGCCGGACCCTAACACTGTGCGCTGCAGAGAAGCAGCTTCTCACCCTCACCGACGTCAGGATATCCAGGTATGCTGAACTCCTCTCACTGGGAAGCCAGGTGTGGCTCATCAACGCTGTAACGACGTACAGAGTGAGAGGGACGCTGGCTGTTGAAGTAGGCAGCCTTGCCCCTCCCACAAATACAAGCCAATGAATCGGCCTTACACTTATAGAGTTCAACTTCCTTTTATAATACAGGTATTATGTGCAATTTTAAATATATTGTGACATAGCAAGGGGTTTTGTTTGGGAAGGCAGGTATTTTTCTCCCAACATGGGCGGCTGGGCTGATTTCCAGCCAGGTGACATCCAATACCGGACCGGAGTTTAAGTGCCAATCCGGGTTTTGACAGCACCTGGCTGTCCTTTAAATAGGCAGCTGGGCTCAGAATCTGAGTCTCTGTCTTGGGATCTGAAGCATGGTGCTGTGCTGGAAGGTTCAGAGCCGCATGAGGGCTGTATGCTGGGAAACAGGCCCCTAAAGCCTGCTGTGGACTTCCGGGGATAAAACGGCTAGAAAGGTCACGTGTCTGTTCTATGGACTTTTTATTGTGTGAATTAACACCAAGACTCTAATAAGTGATCTTTATTTTGCCCATGTGTGAATAGACACTGACATTTTGATTTACGAACTTGTTTTGTCTCTGTACTGTGTCTGCTTACCCTGCCTACCAGAGCAAATCCTCACAATATGTATATTAGAAAATGTTATTATTTCCTATTATATAAACAAATAAAAAATAAAAAAAAACTGTAATACCTTAGTAAAAGGACACTACCATGAAATATGTCTTTTTTTTTCTCCAAAAACGGTTGAATGGTTTTCTGCCGATAATTTTTGAAAGTCACTCAATCTCTTTACCTCCTCCTCTGTTTGGACATTTAGCACAGCAAGCACCCTTCCTTGACTTTTTCATTTAGACCATCACACTGACCAGAGAGGGAAGAGGATGAGTGGCTCCATTAGAGCATCACACTTTATACTCATATGGTTAGTTGCACACTAGCATTAAAATCATCTGGCAGGCTGTTCCGGCAGAGGAACTGCCTGTCGGAGTTCATCGCATAATGCAAGCAGCATTTTTTTTTGGTCTAGCCAAATCCCATCACTAATGCCAGAAACAAGCCAGATCTCCACCGGGTACCATTATAGTCAATGGACTCCGATGGAGAAAGGCAGTACAGCATGCCTGGACTAAAGATACAGTACTATGTTAAAGATATGTATGTAAGCCTTAAAGGGGTTTAAGTCTTACATTTTAAACTTAAAGGAGTTTTCCAGGATAGCCTATCCTCAGCATAGGTCATCATTATCAAATAGCTGGGGGTCTGAGTCCCGACATGTCTGCCGATCAGCTGTTAAAGGGACATACCCATACACTAAAATGAATGGAGCAGCTGGCCAAGCATGTGCCATGCTGCTCCATTCATTCTCAACGTGACTACTGCATCCTAGTACAGTTCTCTGCAAAGACTGAATATATGGATTGCACATTTTTCTAATGCTATATTAGGGTCCATTCACACATCCGTGTGTGTTTTGCGGATCCACAGATCTGCAAAACATGGACAGCGGCAATGTGTGTTCCGCATTTTGCGGACCGCACATTGCCGCCACAAATAGAATATGCAATTGCGGACCCGGAAGTGCGGGTCTGTAATTCCGTATCCGTGCAGCACATCGTGCTGCCCCATAGAAATGAATGGGTCCGCAAGGTGACTGTCAGGGCGGGCGTTTACTCAGTATAACAGATAACGCACCAACCAGGCTCTGGACGAGAGACAGGGGAAGGGTCACCTCCTAGCTAATCCCGGACCTCTTTCCCTGCACTGCTCAGCCCACATGCAGACCTTGAAGGTAGGTGTGATGCGTCCTCCAGCCTGGGCTGACAAAACCCTGAATTCCCTGAGATGGTGAAGTGGGGAAATAGGAGCAGCCTGCTTGCACAGAACCTGGATGGGATAGATGACACAAACAACCAAACTAGAAATCACACTTATCTTCCTGAGCAAGAACAGACAACCAACCTTCCTTCCAAGCTTCCCAGACCACAATGATTAGTATAATCCGCTCAGAACACTTGGCTGGAGGCCATTTAAACTAATGACTCCACCCAGTGCACCTGATGAGAGGCGGATCCAGCAAGGCACCAAAACAAACACTAAACTCGTGCTGCTATCCTGGCCGACCTCCGCACATCGTCAGAGTGGGGCATGACAGTACCCCCCCTTCTACGGGTGACCTCCGAGACATTTCTAGACTCTAGCGCCACCATAGCTGAAAGGAGAAAACAGGAACTGCAGGGAGCTTGCATACCCATCTGCTCCACCACACTATTCATACTACCAAGTGTGAGGGAAGTTTTTTTTTTCTCTTTTTTCTTTTTCTCTTCCACCTGTGGTTTAACATAAGGACAAGAAAAAATAAAATGACCCCTCTTCCCACAATAGTAACATAGATTGTGCACTTTTCTAAAGTCTCTACTATCAGAATGGCAAGATATCTGACCTAACTGCATGGGTTCCTCCCCTACCCCAGAGTTATAAGTAATATCACCCTGGGCAGTAGGTGAAACAAAACCACACGCGGGAGGAAACCCCCTGCACGGAGGGACCCTTACACCTTTCTCTGATACGTCTATCCAAACGTATAGCCAAAGACATAGCATTCTCCAAAGTATCCGGGTACTCATGAAAAGCCAGGGCATCTTTCAACCTTTCAGATAACCCCTGACAAAACTGACTACGTAACGCAGGATCGTTCCACCCCGACTCAGTAGCCCACCTCCTAAACTCTGTGCAGTAACCCTCTGCAGTATGTTTACCCTGTAGTAAGTTACGTAATTTCGATTCTGCCATCGAGACTCGATCTGGGTCATCGTAAATCAATCCCAGGGCTTTGAAAAATTCCTCCACCGACCGGAGGGCCAGAGAACCGGGCGGCAGAGAAAAAGCCCAGGATTGCGCGTCCCCTTTAAGCAAAGACATGATGATACCCACCCTCTGATCTTCATTACCTGATGAAAATGGACGCAGTCGAAAGTACTAATTACATGACTCTTTAAAGCGGAAAAAATAATCCGTACCCCCTGTAAATCTCTCAGGAAGAGCGACTTTAGGCTCCCCAACAATTTGACCTGTACCTGATGCCAGAACCCTCTGACACTGTGTGACCGAACTACGCAGATCCGCAACCTCTAGGGATAAACCCTGCATGCGGTCAACCAGTGCATCAATTGACGCCATCACAAAATCGCTGAGTAATGGCAGTCACAGTCTGGCGGGTTATAATGTCACAGCAGGCGTGCACTCAGTATAACAGATAACGCACCAACCAGGCACTGGACGAGAGACAGGGGAAGGGTCACCTCCTAACTAATCCCTGACGTCTTTCCCTGCACTGCTCAGCCCACATGCAGACCTTGAAGATAGGTGTGATGTGTCCTCCAGCCTAGGCTGACAAAACCCTGAATTCCCTGAGATAGTGAAGTGGGGAAATAGGAGCAGCCTGCTCGCACAGAACCTGGATGGGATAGATGACACAAACAACCAAACTAGAAATCACACTTATCTTCCTGAGCAGGAACAGACAGCCAACCTTCCTTCCAAGCTTCCCAGACCACAATGATTAGTATAATCCGCTCAGAGCACTTGGCTGGAGGCCATTTAAACTAATGACTCCACCCAGTGCACCTGATGAGAGGCGGATCCAGCACGGCACCAAAACAAACACTAAACTCGTGCTGCTATCCTGGCCGACCTCCGCACATCGTCAGAGTGGGGCATGACAGTGACTCTAAGGCCCCATTCACACGTCCGCAATTTCGTTCTGCATTTTGCGGAACGGAATTGCGGACCCATTCATTTCTATGGGGAACGGAATTGCGGACCCATTCATTTCCATGGGGCCGCACTTCCATTTCCGAAAAAAAATAGAGCATGTCCTATTCTTGTCCGCAATTGGCATATTCTATTAGTGCCGGCGATGTGCGGATCCGCAAAACACGCTACGGACGTGTGAATGGAGCCTTAGAGATTCAAACCTAATCTAAAGTCACTCTTCTCTCCGGCTATATACCTCATAATTATGTATATAGTGGATGTAGCACTAGTAAAATGTACAATCGATGTAGTTCAGTGCTTGCAGAGTGCTGTTGGATTGTGTTTGGTTTTGTGCCTACACAGACCTGCGCCTTTATTTCATTTGATAGGATATGCTGATCAAGGTTCCTTAGGCACCAGGGCTATGGTGCGACTGCTACCTCTGCACCCTCTAAAGCTAAGCCACTGAGAAATCCTGGATGATAGCAGGACTGGGTGAGGTATAGGCAATGGTAAGTTGCCATAAAGATTTGGAGGCACAATTTTATTAAATTAAAACAGTTTTTATGCACATTTTTGCAGCCAAGTGTGACAAAAGCCATGATGCAATTTTGATGTGCAATGATACCTATTACTCTAATATGCAGGAGTTGAAGGACCATATCTCTGCATGTTCTGAAGCAGTGAAAAAAGCTCTAAAGAGGAGGAGGAGAGTGTAAGCTGTTTTGTGTAAGAGTCTAGGGTCTGGTATGGTATCTGTGGTTATTTAGCGAGTCCGGTCTTGGGCTTCAGTATTTGCTTAGGGGCTCTGGTCTCTATTTAGAGGACTTGTATTTGTTCAGGAGGTCAGGCTGACGTCTGTATTTATTTAGGAGTAGAGTTGAGCGAACACCTGGATGTTCGGGTTCGAGAAGTTCGGCCGAACTTCCCGGAAATGTTCGGGTTCGGGATCCGAACCCGATCCGAACTTCGTCCCGAACCCCATTGAAGTCAATGGGGACCCGAACTTTTCGGTACTAAAAAGGCTGTAAAACAGCCCAGGAAAGGGCTAGAGGGCTGCAAAAGGCAGCAACATGTAGGTAAATCCCCTGCAAACAAATGTGGATAGGGAAATGAATTAACCACTTCAACCCCGCTAGCTAAAACCCCCTTCATGACCAGGCCACTTTTTACACTTCTGCACTACACTACTTTCACCGTTTATCACTCGGTCATGCAACTTACCACCCAAATAAATTTTACCTCCTTTTCTTCTCACTAATAGAGCTTTCATTTGGTGGTATTTCATTGCTGCTGACATTTTTACTTTTTTTGTTATTAATCGAAATGTAACGATTTTTTTTCAAAAAAAATTGACATTTTTCACTTTCAGCTTTAAATTTTGCAAAAAAAACGACATTCATATATAAATTTTTCGCTAAATTTATTGTTCTACATGTCTTTGATAAAAAAAAAATGTTTGGGCAAAAAAATAAATGGTTTGGGTAAAAGTTATAGCGTTTACAAACTATGGTACAAAAATTTGAATTTCCGCTTTTTGAAGCAGCTCTGACTTTCTGAGCACCTGTCATGTTTCCTGAGGTTCTACAATGCCCAGACAGTAGAAAAACCCCACAAATGACCCCATTTCGGAAAGTAGACACCCTAAGGTATTCGCTGATGGGCATAGTGAGTTCATAGAACTTTTTATTTTTTGTCACAAGTTAGCGGAAAATGATGATTTTTATTTAAATTTTTTTTTCTTACAAAGTGTCATATTCCACTAACTTGCGACAAAAAATAAAAAATTCTAGGAACTCGCCATGCCCCTCATGGAATACCTTGGGGTGTCTTCTTTCCAAAATGGGGTCACTTGTGGCGTAGTTATACTGCCCTGGCAATTTAGGGGCCCATATGTGTGAGAAGTACTTTGCAATCAAAATCTGTAAAAGATGACCGGTGAAATCCGAAAGGTGCACTTTGGAATGTGGGTCCCTTTGCCCACCTTGGCAGCAAAAAAGTGTCACACATCTGGTATCGCCGTACTCAGGAGAAGTTGGGGAATGTGTTTTGGGGTGTCATTTTACATATAACCATGCTGGGTGAGAGAAATATCTTGGCAAAAGACAACTTTTCCAATTTTTTTATACAAAGTTGGCATTTGACCAAGATATTTTTCTCACCCAGCATGGGTATATGTAAAATGACACCCCAAACCACATTCCCCAACTTCTCCTGAGTACGGCGATACCAGATGTGTGACACTTTTTTGCAGCCAAGGTGGGCAATGGGGCACATATTCCAAAGTGCACCTTTCGGATTTCGCAGGCCATTTTTTACACATTTTGATTGCAAAGTTCTTCTCATACATTTGGGCCCCTAAATTGCCAGGGCAGTATAACTACGCCACAAGTGACCCCATCTTGGAAAGAAGACACCCCAAGGTATTCCGTGAGGGGCATGGCGAGTTCCTAGAATTTTTTATTTTTTGTCGCAAGTTAGTGGAATATGAGACTTTGTAAGGTAAAAAGAAAAAAAAAGAAAAATCATCATTTTCCGCTAACTTGTGACAAAAAATTAAAAATTCTAGGTACTCGCCGTGCCCCTCACGGAATACCTTGGGGTGTCTTCTTTCTAAAATGGGGTCACTTGTGGCGTAGTTATACTGCCCTGGCAATTTAGGGGCCCAAATGTGTGAGAAGTACCTTGCAATCAAAATCTGTAAAAAATGGCCTGTGAAATCCGAAAGGTGCTCTTTGGAATATGTGCCCCTTTGCCCACCTTGGCTGCAAAAAAGTGTCACACATCTGGTATCGCCGTACTCAGGAGAAGTTGGGGAATGTGTTTTGGGGTGTCATTTTACATATAACCATGCTGGGTGAGAGAAATATCTTGGCAAAAGATAACTTTTCCCATTTTTTTATACAAAGTTGGCATTTGACCAAGATATTTTTCTCACCCAGCATGGGTATATGTAAAATGACACCCCAAAACACATTGCCCAACTTCTCCTGAGTACGGCGATACCAGATGTGTGACACTTTTTTGCAGCCTAGATGCGCAAAGCGGCCCAAATTCCTTTTAGGAGGGCATTTTTAGACATTTGGATCCCAGACTTCTTCTCACACTTTCGGGCCCCTAAAAAGCCAGGGCAGTATAAATACCCCACATGCGACCCCACTTTGGAAAGAAGACACCCAAAGGTATTCAATGAGGGGCATGGCGAGTTCATAGAATTTTTTTTTTTTTGGCACAAGTTAGCGGAAATTGATTTTTTTTTGTTTTTTTCTCACAAAGTCTCACTTTCCGCTAACTTAGGACAAAAATTTAAATCTTTCATGGACTCAATAATATGCCCCTCACGGAATACCTTGGGGTGTCTTCTTTCCAAAATGGGGTCACATGTGGGGTATTTATACTGCCCTGTCTTTTTAGGGGCCCTAAAGCGTGAGAAGAAGTCTGGAATATAAATGTCTAAAAATGTTTACGCATTTGGATTCCGTGAGGGGTATGGTGAGTTCATGTGAGATTTTATTTTTTGACACAAGTTAGTGGAATATGAGACTTTGTAAGAAAAAACTAACAAAAAAAAATATATATTTCCGCTAACTTGGGCCAAAAAAATGTCTGAATGGAGCCTTACAGGGGGGTGATCAATGACAGGGGGGTGATCAGGGAGTGTATATGGGTGATCACCCCCCTGTCATTGATCACCCCCCTGGTAAGGCTCCATTCAGACGTCCATATGATTTTTACGAATCCATGGATACATGGATCGGATCCGCAAAACACATGCGGACGTCTGAATGGAGCCTTACAGGGGGGTGATCAATGACAGGGGGGAGATCAATGACAGGGGGTGATCAGGGAGTGTATATGGGTGATCACCCGCCTGTCATTGATCACCCCCCTGTAAGGCTCCATTCAGACGTCCGCATGCGTTTTGCGGATCCGATCCATGTATCCATGTATCCGTAAAAATCATACGGACGTCTGAATGGAGCCTTACAGGGGGGTGATCAATGACAGGGGGTGATCAGGGAGTGTATATGGGGTGATCATGGGTGATCAGGGGTTCATAAGGGGTTAATAAGTGACCCGGGGGGGGGGGGTGTAGTGTGGTGTTTGGTGCGACTTTACTGACCTACCTGTGTCCTCTGGTGGTCGATCCTAACAAAAGGGACCACCAGAGGACCAGGTAGCAGGTATTTTAGACGCTGTTATCAAAACAGCGTCTAATATACCTGTTAGGGGTTAAAAAAAATCAGATCTCCAGCCTGCCAGCGAGCGATCGCCGCTGGCAGGCTGGAGATCCACTCGCTTACCTTCCGTTCCTGTGAGCGCGCGCGCCTGTGTGCGCGCGTTCACAGGAAATCCCGGCCCTCGCGAGATGACGCGGAGGCGGTTAAAATAAAAATTAAATAAATAAAAATTAACCAAAATCAATTGGAGAGAGGTCCCATAGCAGAGAATCTGGCTTCACGTCACCCACCACTGGAACAGTCCATTCTCAAATATTTAGGCCCCGGCACCCAGGCAGAGGAGAGAGGTCCCGTAACAGAGAATCTGTCTTCATGTCAGCAGAGAATCAGTCTGCATGTCATAGCAGAGAATCAGGCTTCACGTCAGCCACCACTGCAACAGTCCATTGTCATAAATTTAGGCCAAGCACCCAGGCAGAGGAGAGAGGTCCTGTAACAGACAATCTGGCTTCATGTCAGCAGAGAATCAGTCTTCATATCATAGCAGAGAATCAGGCTTCACGTCAGCCACCACTGCAACAGTCCATTGTCATAAATTTAGGCCCAGCACCCAGGCAGAGGAGAGAGGTCCCGTAACAGACAATCTGGCTTCATGTCAGCAGAGAATCAGTCTTCATGTCATAGCAGAGAATCAGGCTTCACGTCACCCACCACTGTAACAGTCCATTTTCATAAATTTAGGCCCAGCACCCAGGCAGAGGAGAGAGGTCCCGTAACAGACAATCTGGCTTCATGTCAGCAGAGAATCAGTCTTCATATCATAGCAGAGAATCAGGCTTCACGTCACCCACCACTGTAAGAGTCCATTTTCATCAATTTAGGCCCAGCACCCAGGCAGAGGAGAGAGGTCCCGTAACAGACAATCTGGCTTCATGTCAGCAGAGAATTAGTCTGCATGTCATAGCAGAGAATCAGGCTTCACGTCACCCAACATTGGAACAGTCCATTGGCATATATTTAGGCCCCGGCACCCAGACAGAGGAGAGGTTCATTCAAATTTGGGTAGCCTCGCAATATAATGGTAAAATGAAAATAAAAATAGGATTGAATGAGGAAGTGCCCTGGAGTACAATAATATATGGTTAAGGGGAGGTAGTTAATGTCTAATCTGGACAAGGGACGGACAGGTCCTGTGGGATCCATGCCTGGTTCATTTTTATGAACGTCAGCTTGTCCACATTGGCTGTAGACAGGCGGCTGCGTTTGTCTGTAATGACACCCCCTGCCGTGCTGAATACACGTTCAGACAAAACGCTGGCCGCCGGGCAGGCCAGCACCTCCAAAGCATAAAAGGCTAGCTCTGGCCACGTGGACAATTTAGAGACCCAGTAGTTGAATGGGGCCGAACCATCAGTCAGTACGTGGAGGGGTGTGCACACGTACTGTTCCACCATGTTAGTGAAATGTTGCCTCCTGCTAACACGTTGCGTATCAGGTGGTGGTGCAGTTAGCTGTGGCGTGTTGACAAAACTTTTCCACATCTCTGCCATGCTAACCCTGCCCTCAGAGGAGCTGGCCGTGACACAGCTGCCTTGGCGACCTCTTGCTCCTCCTCTGCCTTGGCCTTGGGCTTCCACTTGTTCCCCTGTGACATTTGGGAATGCTCTCAGTAGCGCGTCTACCAACGTGCGCTTGTACTCGCGCATCTTCCTATCACGCTCCAGTGCAGGAAGTAAGGTGGGCACATTGTCTTTGTACCGTGGATCCAGCAGGGTGGCAACCCAGTAGTCCGCACACGTTAAAATGTGGGCAACTCTGCTGTCGTTGCGCAGGCACTGCAGCATGTAGTCGCTCATGTGTGCCAGGCTGCCCAGGGGTAAGGACAAGCTGTCCTCTGTGGGAGGCGTATCGTCATCGTCCTGCCTTTCCCCCCAGCCACGCACCAGTGATGGACCCGAGCTGTGTTGGGTGCCACCCCGCTGTGACCATGCTTCATCCTCATCCTCCTCCACCTCCTCCTCATCCTCGTCCTCCTCGTCCTCCAGTAGTGGGCCCTGGCTGGCCACATTTGTACCTGGCCTCTGCTGTTGCCAAAAACCTCCCTCTGAGTCACTTCGAAGAGACTGGCCTGAAAGTGCTAAAAATGACCCCTCTTCCTCCTCCTCCTCCTCCTGGGCCACCTCCTCTTCCATCATCGCCCTAAGTGTTTTCTCAAGGAGACATAGAAGTGGTATTGTAACGCTGATAACGGCGTCATCGCCACTGGCCATGTTGGTGGAGTACTCGAAACAGCGCAACAGGGCACACAGGTCTCGCATGGAGGTCCAGTCATTGGTGGTGAAGTGGTGCTGTTCTGTAGTGCGACTGACCCGTGCATGCTGCAGCTGAAACTCCACTATGGCCTGCTGCTGCTCGCACAGTCTGTCCAGCATGTGCAAGGTGGAGTTCCACCTGGTGGGCACGTCGCATATGAGGCGGTGAGCGGGAAGGCCGAAGTTACGCTGTAGCGCAGACAGGCGAGCAGCAGCAGGATGTGAACGCCGGAAGCGCGAACAGACGGCCCGCACTTTATGCAGCAGCTCTGACATGTCGAGGTAGTTGTGAATGAACTTCTGCACCACCAAATTCAGCACATGCGCCAAGCTAGGGATGTGCGTCAAACTGGCTAGTCCCAGAGCTGCAACGAGATTTCGCCCATTATCACACACCACCAGGCCGGGCTTGAGGCTCACCGGCAGCAACCACTCGTCGGTCTGTTGTTCTATACCCCGCCACAACTCCTGTGCGGTGTGGGGCCTGTCCCCCAAACATATGAGTTTCAGAATGGCCTGCTGACGTTTACCCTGGGCTGTGCTGAAGTTGGTGGTGAAGGTGTGTGGCTGACTAGATGAGCAGGTGGAAGAAGAGGAGGAGGAAGTCGAGTAGGAGGAGGTGGCAACAGGAGGCAAAGCATGTTGCCCTGCGATCCTTGGCGGCGGAAGGACGTGCGCCAAACAGCTCTCCGCCTGGGGCCCAGCTGCCACTACATTTACCCAGTGTGCAGTTAGGGAGATATAGCGTCCCTGGCCGTGCTTACTGGTCCACGTATCTGTGGTTAGGTGGACCTTGCCACAGATGGCGTTGCGCAGTGCACACTTGATTTTATCGGATACTTGGTTGTGCAGGGAAGGCACGGCTCTCTTGGAGAAGTAGTGGCGGCTGGGAACAACATACTGTGGGACAGCAAGCGACATGAGCTGTTTGAAGCTGTCTGTGTCCACCAGCCTAAATGACAGCATTTCATAGGCCAGTAGTTTAGAAATGCTGGCATTCAGGGCCAGGGATCGAGGGTGGCTAGGTGGGAATTTACGCTTTCTCTCAAATGTTTGTGAGATGGAGAGCTGAATGCTGCCGTGTGACATGGTTGAGATGCTTGGTGACGGAGGTGGTGGTGGTGTTGGTGGTACATCCCCTGTTTGCTGGGCGGCAGGTGCCAACGTTCCTCCAGAGGCGGAGGAAGAGGCCGAGGCGGCAGCAGCAGAAGAGGCCGAGGCGGCAGCAGCAGAAGAGGTAGCAGGGGGAGCCTGAGTGACTTCCTTGGTTTTAAGGTGTTTACTCCACTGCAGTTCATGCTTTGCATGCAGGTGCCTGGTCATGCAGGTTGTGCTCAGGTTCAGAACGTTAATGCCTCGCTTCAGGCTCTGATGGCACAGCGTGCAAACCACTCGGGTCTTGTCGTCAGCACATTGTTTGAAGAAGTGCCATGCCAGGGAACTCCTTGAAGCTGCCTTTGGGGTGCTCGGTCCCAGATGGCGGCGGTCAGTAGCAGGCGGAGTCTCTTGGCGGCGGGTGTTCTGCTTTTGCCCACTGCTCCCTCTTTTGCTACGCTGTTGGCTCGGTCTCACCACTGCCTCTTCCTCCGAACTGTGAAAGTCAGTGGCACGACCTTCATTCCATGTGGGGTCTAGGACCTCATCGTCCCCTGCATCGTCTTCCACCCAGTCTTGATCCCTGACCTCCTGTTCAGTCTGCACACTGCAGAAAGACGCAGCAGTTGGCACCTGTGTTTCGTCATCATCAGAGACATGCTGAGGTGGTATTCCCATGTCCTCATCATCAGGAAACATAAGTGGTTGTGCGTCAGTGCATTCTATGTCTTTCACCGCTGGGGAAGGGCTAGGTGGATGCCCTTGGGAAACCCTGCCAGCGGAGTCTTCAAACAGCATAAGAGACTGCTGCATAACTTGAGGCTGAGACAGTTTCCCTGGTATGCATGGGGGTGATGTGACAGACTGATGGGGTTGGTTTTCAGGCGCCATCTGTGCGCTTTCTGCAGAAGACTGGGTGGGAGATAATGTGAACGTGCTGGATCCACTGTCGGCCACCCAATTGACTAATGCCTGTACCTGCTCAGGCCTTACCATCCTTAGAACGGCATTGGGCCCCACCATATATCGCTGTAAATTCTGGCGGCTACTGGGACCTGAGGTAGTTGGTACACTAGGACATGTGGATGTGGCAGAACAGCCACGTCCTCTCCCAGCACCAGAGGATATAAATTTGAGGCCTAGTATTTAGGCGCTGGGTGACCGGTATGAATTTACTGACAGAATTAGACTTGGAAATGCACAGTAGCGTGTGTGTGAAGTTATTCTGAATGACCCTATGTGCACCTTGAATATTATATACCCTTTTAGGGATAGATTTCAAATAGCTCTGATACAGCAGAAACCACTAAATTAGGAAATTGCTAAATTGGGAATTGTTTTTCAACCCAGAACAAAAAATTTGCTTTGACGAACACTAAATAACTTTCCCAGCCAGAACAGTACAGCGGTAAAGACAGATTTAGCGGGATATAAATTTGAGGCCTAGTATTTAGGCGCTGGGTGACCGGTATGGATTTACTGACAGAATTAGACTTGGAAATGCACAGTAGCGTGTTTGTGAAGTTATTCTGAATGACCCTATGTGCACCTTGAATATTATATACCCTTTTAGGGATAGATTTCAAATAGCTCTGATACAGCAGAAACCACTAAATTATGAAATTGCTAAATTGGGAATTGCATTTCAACCCAGAACAAAAAATGTGCTTTGACGGACACTAAATAACTTGCCCAGCCAGAACAGTACAGCGGTAACGACAGATTTAGCGGGATATAAATTTGAGGCCTAGTATTTAGGCGCTGGGTGACCGGTATGGATTTACTGACAGAATTAGACTGGGATATGGCCAAAAAATAACCACACTATTGCTGGTTAAATGCACTTGGTGTGACAGTTTGACCAACCACACTACTGAGGGTTAAATGCACTTGGTGACAGGCGCAGCTTGCCCCTGATGTAGTATATGGCCAAAAAATGAACAGACTATTGCTGGTTAAATGCACTTGGTGTGACAGCTTGACCAACCACACTACTGAGGGTTAAATGCACTTGGTGACGGGCGCAGCTTGCCCCTGATGTAGTATATGGCCAAAAAATAAACAGACTATTGCTGGTTAAATGCACTTGGTGTGACAGCTTCACCCTGATGTAGGCTTTAGCCAAAAAACAACCACACCATTGAGGGTTAAATGCACTTGGTGACAGGCGCAGCTTGCCCCTGATGTAGTATATGGCCAAAAAATAAACAGACTATTACTGGTTAAATGCACTTGGTGTGACAGCTTCACCCTGATGTAGGCTTTAGCCAAAAAACAACCACACCATTGAGGGTTAAATGCACTTGGTGACAGGCGCAGCTTGCCCCTGATGTAGTATATGGCCAAAAAATAAACAGACTATTGCTGGTTAAATGCACTTGGTGTGACAGCTTCACCCTGATGTAGGCTTTAGCCAAAAAACAACCACACCATTGAGGGTTAAATGCACTTGGTCGCAGCTTGGATGCACTTGGTCGCAGCACCGCACAAGACACAAAATGGCCGCCGATCACCCCAGAAAAAAGTGACTGACAAACGGTCTGGGCAGCCTAAAAACAGTGAGCAATTGAATTTCAGCAGCTCAATGATGCACAGCTGCAGATCGATCGATTAATCAAGTCCTTTGGAGGAGTTAATCTGCCTAATCTCGCCCTACTGTCGCAGCCGCAACCTCTCCCTACGCTAATCAGAGCAGAGTGACGGGCGGCGCTATGTGACTCCAGCTTAAATAGAGGCTGGGTCACATGGTGCTCTGGCCAATCACAGCCATGCCAATAGTAGGCATGGCTGTGACGTCCTCTTGGGGCAAGTAGTATGACGCTTGTTGATTGGCTGCTTTGCAGCCTTTCAAAAAGCGCCAAGAAAGCGTCACAAAAGCGCCAAGAAAGCGACGAACACCGAACCCGAACCCGGACTTTTACGAAAATGTCCGGGTTCGGGTCCGTGTCACGGACACCCCAAAATTCGGTACGAACCCGAACTATACAGTTCGAGTTCGCTCATCCCCATTTAGGAGTAATCGATTACTCTGGGGGTCTGTATTTATTCTGCAGTATGTATATACTCAACAATCTGTTTCATGGGGTCTGGTCTGAGGTTTGCATTCATTTAAAGGGTCTGGAATACGATCTGTTTGCATTTAGGGAGACTGGATTCTATAGTTATTTTTGGGGTCTATAATTCAGGGTCTGATCTGGGCTCTGTATGTATTCTGGGGTATATGTATTTATTCAGCAATCTGCGTTCTAAGGTCTAGACTGAGGTTTGTATTTATTTTAGGATCTGTATTTATTTATAGGGACTAGTCTGGGGTCTACTCATTTTTGGCATCTGTATTTATTCTGTGATCTAGTCTGAGGTCTGGTCTCGATCTGTATTTTGGTACACTCTCTGGGGTTATTCTGGGGTGTTTTTTTACTCTGTGGTCTAGTCTGAGGTCTGGTATGGGTCTGTATTTTGGGATACTTTCTGTGGTTATTTTGGGATCTGTATTTATTTTAGGGTCTGTTTATTCTGGGGTATTAATTTCAGGGTATGATGAATGCACTACTTGTGATTGGAGTGCAAGATATATGCACTACTTGTGATTGGAATGCAGCAGGTTAATGGTATTTGATGGAATACCCTATGTGAATGACATGGCATATGTTGGTTCATTGTTTTTACCCCTTTTCTTACCCCTGAAATCTTGGAACCGTATAGAAACTGAAAAACTGGCTGTCTGTATAGCAGAATCCCTGCTTAAAATTTGTGTAAAAAATACATACACTTTGTGCTCATGCCGCAAACTGTTTAAAGGCGCTCTCCATCTTCCTGGATGTTTATGACAAGCTGCCACCTAAACATATTTGTTCTCAATTTTAAGTGTCACTAGATATTGAAAACATTTTACACAACCAGGGTTCCACCTCTGAGATTTTATTTAGCAGTTTGTCGAGTGTCACAGGGAACACAGCAAGTAATTCAATACTGGAAATACTGGTCATCTGTCATTAGGAATGGCCTGCAGGAGTTGATGGAATGAAAGGTTTTATCAGCTACTGAGGCTTCCTTTATTTCAATTCATCTTTATTAAAAATAACAACTGCCATTGTTTTCTAAAATGGAAAAAGTGAAGTCTCAGTATATAATTATTGTTTGTGTTTCTTAAAGTGGGTCCACAGAACCCCAAGGTTCTGACGAGGGGGTTTCAGGATGAAAATGGTTAATGGTAGCGCCAGGCTGGCTATTATGTGAAGGGCTATTATGTCAGGCAGTTCCTTACAAAGTACAAGCCCATTTATATGTTCTGATTTTTTAAACCACTGCTGAACAATTGGCGATTTAACAGAATAAATAAATGCCACAGAGGATCTTAGAAATTGCCATAGCTGGCAGGTAGGGGTTACCTTCTAATCATTGATGTATGTAAAAGGAGAGAGGTGTCACCACCAGATCTTTGAGAAGTTCTGATAGACGTTCTTCAGTACCTCCTGCATGATCTTCTTTTGTTTTTCTTTCGTTTTGACATCTCTCCTCCCTCTCCCAGCTGTCATCAATTAGCAGTGATTTTCTCCCTATAGATCTCCTCCCCATACTGCCTCACCTTGCGGTTTATACAACTTCCTGGAGTGTGCTCATGCTGCAAGCTACAACTGATGCTTCTACAGATAAGTCTGTTCATTTATTTATGTTTTCCTGTTGCCTTGATCCTAGGTGACCCTGACTCCCTCCGTATTAAGTGTAGGGAGCTGGTGGTTGTGTCCCCTTACTATTATAGCATGTTCAGGTGTCATACAGTCAAGGCACGAGGGCATGCAATTATCTATCATAGAGATCTTTGCATGGGCTGAGAAGACAGGGAGAGCTTCAGGGCTTTAATAGGGGTTACCCTTTTGTTCCTTAGTTTTGGATCAAGCCAGTCGGATCCTTATTTGTAACTTCTTGTTTTCTGTTACACCATCCATGACAAGAGGTCCTCATAGTAGACATCAAATTGGATACTCCATTTTAGTATGGATTAGCTGGATTTTGCCACTCAAAACAGATAAGCCTAGTGTTTGTTTTCTCCTCCAAACTGTTTTAATGGGTTGTCAGTCTAGTAAGTTCATATGTAAGTCAGTAATAGCAAAAAACATTAATAATGTTAAATTGACATTCATTTCCTAAATTACATTATTGTAATGAGCGAATTTCTTGAAATTTTATTTGGCGAGATAAGTTTTGTAAGAATAAATTTGACCCGATACGCTAGTGCTCCAATTGCCCTGAAAAGTTGTGGATGACATTCTGGGGTCTCCTAGGACTATATGCAACTCATCTCAAGCTCCTTAATGCCAAGCTAGTATTAGCAAAGTAATAGCAACATATACAGTATGACTACAAACAAAAAAATAAAAAATAAAATCGTTTTTTGGCAGAAAATGCCTGTCGGTGTGTATACACACACCGCCTGGGGTCATTTGATCCTCCTCCATCATCTTTCTTGCCTTTTGTTCTGAAAAATGCAATTTTTTAGAAATTTAAAACAAATCAGTGGCTCACCTATTCAGGATCACGGATAAGGTGCTTTATCCCAGGTGTACCCACCGCCTGATAAATGACAATGTGTTTGGGTATAGTCAAGATAGATGGCACTCTATTGACTGGTGTAGCATGGATAAGATGGAGATTAATATATTATTAAAAGGACTGCCGGCTTGGCTATTTTCTGTACACCCATAATAGTAATCAGAGGGTGGCCATGCTGGTGCTGTCCTACACTTTGGGGGAGGACACACCTTTCTGGAGATAGGAGAAGGTCCTAGAGGTGGGACCAGCACCTATATGGCATTGATGGCAAATCCTAGCGATATGCCATCAATGTCTAAAAATGGGAATCCAGTTTTATTGCAACCCTACTGTGCAACTGCAATATTACAGACATGTACCGAGAGCAGTGACGGCCTGTAAATGATCTGTTCATGCTTGCCCTGTACACACTGAACTACTAAAGGACATACCTTATAGAAACTCCTTGACGAACATCAGTAAGACTTGAGATGAGCAAATTGATTCTAAGCTAATTGAATTGAACCTGAATTTTCCAAAAATATGTGCCTAATCTGAATTTTTGGCAATTCAATTCAGGCAAATTTCTAAAAAATGTGGTTTTGGTATAGATACAATGGATGGCACTCTATTGACTGGTGTAGCATGGATAAGATGGAGATGAATATATTATTAAAAGGATATTTATTCATAAAAAAAATATATAAAACTATAAGTAAGTCCCTCTTTAAAATAAAATAATAAACATAAAATCTTAAAATACCAATAACATACAATCCAATAAATCGCAAATAGTCCTGCAGCTCAAAAAACAGACCTAAAAAGTCAATTAATAGTCAATAACCCAGACAAGAGTGATCGGTGTTGGTATCGGGAACCAAGAAGGTAGTGGCAAACAAAAATGTGGTAGCAAACAAATAAGCGCTCAACTGTCCTAGATGAACAACCAAATGTGGTCTTTTTATCCAATCAGATCTGGTAGAATATCAGCTCTAAGGAAAAGAACTCCTCCTGGTGTCAAGTAACAAGGATAACAGACACTGGGTATAGTTCCTCAAGGGAATATAGTTAATATTAGTTGTATCAAAATTAGCTTGTAACAATTTACTGTTAAAAACAACTCCTGGTGGAAGACATCTTATAATAAAGAATACCAAGGTAATATTGCAGGTATGTATGTAAAACTGCTCGATTCAATCGCTATTTAATAGTAAGTTACCATTCTTCAAAAAGTTGTTTGTTCTCTCTTATTAGCGATGTATTGCTGCAGTCCCGGCTTCTTTCTGCAATATATCTTCATCGTCTGTACAAACTCCGATTACTACTTCTAGCAAGCCTTGACAGAGAATATATATAATTTTTATGGTTTTATTATAGTCATAGTTTTTTATATATGACATCCGACCGCATACAGTTTTATGCATGATATTTGTTTAGATATAGTCTTTTATGTATGATATTTGTTTATATTTAATAATGTTGATATAAGGATTCAGTTTTAACACAAAACACACTAAAAACGCGTAGGTAACGCATATGTGTTTTTTTTGTCAATATGATGTTTCATTCTATTTGTTTTCTTTATATATTTTTTTTACATATGTTTATCTTGAAACCAAAATATATCAGAGTCTAAAACAACGCTCAAGATAATATTAAATAACTGCGGATATGGCTATAAGAACAATCTAATATGTCTACAATCCAGCCCGGCTTTTTGATAATACTTAGCTGGACTGAACACCGCCCAGGCTGTTTAATCGAAGAACATATATAAATCCGCTAGATCAAATGGCTATTGATACCCACTGAGGAAGGAACATGTGCTCCGAAACGCGTTTGAGGATATACAATAGCCAATAAGCCATATCCGGTGAGATATTGCTAAAGATCCCAATACTTTATATAGTGCCGATATTCGCGATTAAACTCAAAGAGGGGCCTACTTATAGTTTTAGATATATTTTTTATGAATAAATATCCTTTTAATAATATATTCATCTCCATCTTATCCCTACAACAGTCAATAGAGTGCCATACATCTTGTCTATACCAAAACAAATGTTTTTGAAATTTGCCTGAATTGAATTGCCAAAAGTTGGAAATTTTCCTAGCTATTGTAACTGAAAATATAGATTTTATTGAAGACAGGAGGCGAACATTGTGCATTAACTTTCTTTACTACTCCCATAGCAGCAAGAAAAAACTATTACAACAGGTGAAAGTTTTTTCAAACAGGTAATAGATATGTAAATGAGGAAGTCCAGGTAGCCAATCCGTGATCTTCCTAGTGTATAAGAGGTGATGAACTTAGATCCTGCCTCTTTCTTGATGGTGACCCGAGATGAAGTAGCTTGAATTAACAGGATCTTGGCAGTAAAAGGAATGCAAAGTAGGTCTAGATTATATAAATTCGGAGTAATAGGAACGTTTGAAGATGGATGGAGGATTGAAGAGTTAAAGATATTCTAGTATGCTATGGAGACAGAAAATATATATGTACAATCAGGGTTGGGTTAATAGTGGGGGACAATGTTCGCCTCCTGTCTTCAATTAAATCTATATTTTTCGTTACAATAGCTAGGAAAACCTCCAATTTTATTGCAACCTGAGGCTCACATTGTGCAAGTTTAAAGCTAAATGTGTATAAAGTATGCCATAATTATGATTTATAAGATGGACATAGATATATGAGTGTCAGGTTTGAAATAAAACGTTTTAAAAGTGGATTCTGAAGACCAGTCCACGGCCTTCAGAATATCAGAGAGAGAACCTCCTTTTTGGAAGGCTTTCGTGGAAACTGCTCCTCTGATTGAATGAGGGCCAAAGATTGATGTAATAATCCCCGCCATTTGCACGGTAAGTTTAACCCATCTGGCTAATGTAGGGGAGGATACTGGAAGACGTGGTTTACAGAATTAAATAAGAAGTTGGGAATATTGAGGGGTGCGTAGAGATTGGGTCATGGATTCGTATGTTTTTAAACAGCGGACAATGCATATTTTATCGTTGGATGGGAAAGCTGGGTAGAAGACCATATGTAGGTTTGTTTTGGTTCGTCTGGTAATTTGGAAGGTTACTCCGTTAGGGGTGAAGGATCTGTGAGAGATGTCCAAAGCTCTGACGTCTGAAACTCTTTCGATGGAGATGAGACATAAAAGGGTCGTGAGTTTAAAGGAGAGTAATTTTAGGGAAAGATGTTCGTTGTCTTCCCAATTTGAAAAAAAGATTTAGAAGGAATGTGGCATCCCAAGTGGAATGGTATCTAGGTTTAGGGGGTTTTCTAAAACGAATGCCTTTCATAAGTCTGCAGACCATTGGGCGTTTGCCAACAGGAATGGAGTTAACAGGGGCATGTTCTGATGATATTGCAGAATGGTAAAGGTTTATGGTCCTATAAGCTTTTCCCATATCAAAGGATTCAGAAAGGAAGTTTAATATATGGGTAATAGGTGTGTGAACGGGATCCAAATTCCGTTGACTGCACCAATTAGGCCAAATTTTCCAGGCTGATCTAGAAGCCTTTCTGGTACCTGGGTCCCATGCGTCAAAGAGGATGTCGATAGTAGATTGTGAAAGGCTGAGATCGATTGTTGATTGCCTGAAATCAGCCAAGCTATTAACGTTAGGTGTCCCGATAGGATCAGAGGGTGGAGGTGTCCCGAAGGGTCTCGGAGGAGATCCTGGGGAGAAGGGAGAATTCTCGGGATATCTATCGTCAGACTGAGTAGTGTGGGAAACCATGCTTGAGACGGCCATCATGGAGTGATGATCACTAGTGTGGATCCCTGTGCAATTGTCTAAAGTAGAATTCTGGGGATTAAGGTAAAGGGGAGAAAAGCGTAGAGATGTTTTTGTGGCCAAATTTGCCGAAGAGCATCCAGAGCTAAAGCGTCTGGATCTGGACGCCAGCTGAAGAAGGTGGCTAGTTGGGCGTTCATGATGTGGAGGGGACCCCATAGTTTGTTGATCTGTTGGAAGATGAAAGGGTTCAATTGCCAATCGCTGGAATCCGAAAGGTATCAGGAATTCCAGTTGGCAACTGAGTTTATCAAACCTGGGAGATATTCTGCTTTTAGGGTGATAACCCTGTCCAGACAGAAATGCCAAAAATCTTTGGCAATATCGGTTAGAATCTTGGAGGTGGTGCCCCCTAAACGGTTGATGTATTGAACTGCTGCGATATTGTCCATACGCAGTAGGTTGCAGCAGTGTGATTTGTCTTTCGCAAAACTTTTCAGGGTGAAAGAGGCGGGTAGTGCTCCAGACAATTGATGTGTAGGCAAGATTCTGATTCTGACCATTTTTCTCCTGTGGAATAAGGACTGCAACGAGCACCCCAGCACGATAGGCTGGCAACTGATTCTAGTACCAGATATGTTGGAGCCACCAAAGAAGTTCTTCTTTGGCTTCTGGAGATAGGGGAACTTTGTTCGAATATTGTTTTGAGGCGTTGGTGGGCTCTGTAGTGTAATGGGGCGGGAAAGATGGCTTGTATGGAGGCCGATAACAGGCCGACAATCAGTGCAATGGTCCGTAGTGATACTAGATGTTTGTTTACTACTGATCAGATTTATTTTCGAATCAGGGAGAGTTTTCTGGTAGGGAGACTCAATAGAGTGGAGACGGTATTGATATTGAAACCCAGAAATTTTATTTCCCTGGATGGGGATAGGACGGACTTTTTGTAATTGATTGGAAAACCAAGATTGGTTAGAAGAGAAATGGTCCATTGTGAATGAATAAGGATTAGTGAGAGTGATTGTGCCATAATTAGAATATGTCTGAATATATGATTAGACGTACACCTTGGGATCTTGGGGTTGAGATCACTGGTTTCATTAGTTTGGTGAAACACCAAGGGGCTCATGATAGGCCAAATGGAAGGCAAGTAAATTGCCATTTCTGGTTGTTCCAGAAAAATTGTAGGAAAGGTTGATGGTAAGGGTATATGGGTACGTTGAGATAGGCATCTTTTATGTCTATTTTTATTAGCCAGTCTTGAGGGAGTAACAGGTCCCTGAGAAGGTGGATTCCTTCCATTTTGAAGTGATGATAAGTCACAAAATTGTTGAGGGTTTTTAAATTTATGACAGGTCTGTGACCCCCATCTTTCTTTTTTACTAGAAAGATGTTGCTGATAGGGGTGGTACTTGGATGATAGCTTTCTTGTAGAAAAGATCCTGTATCTCTGACTCTATGAGGTTTTGATCTAGAGTGGAGAAATGTATTGGTTGAGGGATGTGGTTCTGTGACGTGGGGGATTGGAAATCTATCTGATAGCCTGAGATGGTATTCAGGGTCCATGAATCTGAGGTTAGAGAAGACCATGTTTGGAAAAAATGGTTCAGTCTTCCTCCTAGAGGAATGTGATAGTTTGGGATAAAAAAGCTTACCTGATGATAGTCTCAATCTAGGGAAACCTCGATGGCCTCGGTTTCTCCATGGACGTCCTCTTGTAGGGAAGAATGGTGTAGTGGATGGTGTAAAGGAGGTATGTCTGTCTGAGTGAAAGGGGGCCTGCTGAGTTTGTCTGAACTGTGAAGTTCGGCTGGAAAAGCGGCCCTTGCCTTTCCCAGCCCTGCCAAAAATTATCGATTATCGAGGGAGGAAAATACTCTGATGAATTTCCCTATTTCTTTAATGAGAGAGTCTCCGAAGAGGAGACCTTCAGCAGACGCATCAGGGTCTGAGTTGGCCAGATGAGTAAGTTGTGGGTCCAATTTCATTAGGACATTACGTTTTCTTTCCGCACTAAGGGCAGAATTAATGTTTCCAAAGAAACAGATTGCCCTTTGAGCCCAGCCACGTAGGACTGAAGTGTCTACTGGTTGGCCTGTAATAACGGCTTGTTCGAAAAAAATCCAGTATTTTAGTGAGGGGTCCTAATAGGTCTAGAAGTTTATCTTGACATAGTTTGAAAGATCTGTCCAGACCTCTTTTGGAATTTTTCCTGTTTTATTTAGGTATTTAAAAATGATGGGGTCTAATTCTGGAGTTTGGGATTTTTTGTGGGGTAGAGTAGGTCTTGGACATTCTGCTTTTAGTTTGTTTCTGGAGAATCTATCCAGGGATTTATTGACCCAAAGAGTTAAAAATTTTGAAATTTGAGGTTGGGGAACCCACTCTCCTGATCTAGGGGGTTTTATCTGGTCAGGGTTGAAAAAGGGGATACCTTGACTGTCAAGGAGTAGGGAGTCTGGGAGTTGGCTAGTTAAAGAAGAGTCTTCAGGATTCTCAGAGGAGTTGTTTTCATAGTAAAACGGTAATTCATCTTCCGAACCGGAATCAGATTCATCTGATGAGGAGGTGGAAGATATATCTTTGTAAGAAATGTTCTTAGCCCTCTTACTGGCTGTCATAACCCTGGATATTGGTAGTCTCCTCCCGGGTGGAGGGTCTTTTGTGAAGATTTTAGCCACCATTGTCATTACCGCCTAGCTTATGCGGGCGTTCATTAGAATCTTGACCCTTTCCCAGGGTGTGGGATTTTGGGTCGTCAGTAAACCTTCTTTTCTTGGCAGATTTGCATTATTTTTTTAATCCTTTGGCTATCTCCGTAATGGAATCTTCCACTGAAAGGAAGTTGTCGGACGGAGTAGAAGGGTAATTTTGAGGTGTCCTTTTGTTTACTACCAAGGAAAAGGATCTAGAAATGGAGTCTTGAATAGATACCATGACTGACTGTATCACTAGATACTGATTTAGAGACGGATTGAGCCACCATTTGCTGGATAGAATCCGTAATTAATACCTTATAGCCAATGGGTATGGGTTGAGTAGATTGGGGATTAGATTGTTCTTCAGAGGGATTCATGTTGCTAAATGTATGAATAGAAGAGAAAAAATGGGAGACTTTTTAGTGAAGAGAATACCAGAGAATGGGTCAATAAATTTGGTTATGGACCAACTAAGATGGCCCATTTTATTGTGTGTGTATACCAGGTATCACAAATGTCCCCTTCAGACGTCTTTTTCTATATCTGTTTTTCATTCATAGGAAAGAGATTACTTCTCAGTTTCTTAGATCAATATCCTGTTTCTCCAGCCTTAAGGTTTTGTTATTATAAAATATAACCCCTCACATCTTCTACCTAAGCACAATTACACACAGGTACTTAATTTAGCCAAAGCTGGTTTTACAAGCGTATAATTCCTCTTAATTAGAGTTGAGCGAACACCTGGATGTTCGGGTTCGAGAAGTTCGGCCGAACATCCCGGAAATGTTCGGGTTCGGGATCCGAACCCGATCCGAACTTCGTCCCGAACCCGAACCCCATTGAAGTCAATGGGGACCCGAACTTTTCGGCACTAAAAAGGCTGTAAAACAGCCCAGGAAAGAGCTAGAGGGCTGCAAAAGGCAGCAACATGTAGGTAAATCCCCTGCAAACAAATGTGGATAGGGAAATGAATTAAAATAAAAATTAAATAAATAAAAATTAACCAAAATCAATTGGAGAGAGGTTCCATAGCAGAGAATCTGGCTTCCCGTCACCCACCACTGGAACAGTCCATTCTCAGATATTTAGGCCCCGGCACCCAGGCAGAGGAGAGAGGTCCCGTAACAGAGAATCTGTCTTCATGTCAGCAGAGAATTAGTCTGCATGTTATAGCAGAGAATGAGGCTTCACGTCAGCCACCACTGCAACAGTCCATTGGCATATATTTAGGCCCAGCACCCAGGCAGAGGAGAGAGGTCCCGTAACAGACAATCTGGCTTCATGTCAGCAGAGAATCAGTCTGCATGTCATAGCAGAGAATCAGGCTTCACGTCACCCACCACTGCAACAGTCCATTGTCATAAATTTAGGCCCAGCACTAGTGTTGAGCGGCATGTCCCATATTCGAATTCGCGAAATTTTGTGAATATTCGAAAGAATATTCGTAAAATATTCGCGATTATTCAAATTCGTTATTATTTCGCATATGCGATAATTCGAATTATCGCATAATACATATGCTATGCAAAATTCACATGTGCGCTAATGAAATCGCCTTACGAAGATTCGCAACTCAATTCAATCACTAATGTATGAATGCAATGCCCTTTGCCTCTGTTCTGGGACAAGTGTAGATATTCGCATGTGCGCTAATAAAATCGCCTTACGAAGATTCGCACCTCAATCACTTTCTAGGGAATGTGAGACTTTTGGGAATCAATCGAGATACAGTGGGGGGTGATGACAGTAGTTGACAGAGTACAGATCAATGTAATCTGTAAGGTGGAAAGTAAAATAAAAAATACGAATATTCGTAAATCGACTTTTACGAAGTTCTACGTATTCGCGAATATGGTGCTATACTATATGAATGCACAGGCCTTTGCCTCTCTGTTCTGGGGACAAGTGTAGATATTTGCATTTGCGTTAATAAAATCGCCTTACGAAGATTCGCAGCTCAATTCAATCACTAATGTATGAATGCAAAGCCCTTTGCCTCTGTTCTGGGACAAGTGTAGATATTCGCATGTGCGCTAATAAAATCGCCTTACGAAGATTCGCAACTCAATTCACTAATGTATGAATGCAAAGCCCTTTGCCTCTGTTCTGGGACGTGCCGATATTCGCATGTGCGCTAATAAAATCGCCTTACGAAGATTCGCGCCTCAATCACTTTCTAGGCAATGTGAGTAAGATCTGAGCTGTTGGACCTTTGGGAAACAATCAATTATATGTGTACTGTAATTTTGTGGGGGGGGGGGGGGAAACAAAAAACGAATATTCGTTTTTACGAATATATAGCACTATATTCGAAATATTCGCGAAATCGCGAAGTTGCGATATTCGCGAAAAAAATTTGCTTTTCGAATATTCGCGCTCAACACTACCCAGCACCCAGGCAGAGGAGAGAGGTCCCGTAACAGAGAATCTGGCTTCATGTCAGCAGAGAATCAGTCTTCATATCATAGCAGAGAATCAGGCTTCACGTCACCCACCACTGCAACAGTCAATTGTCATAAATTTAGGCCCAGCACCCAGGCAGAGGAGAGAGCTCCCGTAACAGAGGATCTGGCTTCATGTCAGCAGAGAATCAGTCTGCATGTCATAGCAGAGAATGAGGCTTCACGTCACCCACCACTGCAACAGTCCATTGGCATATATTTAGGCCTAGCACACAGGCAGAGGAGAGGTTCATTCAACTTTGGGTAGCCTCGCAATATAATGGTAAAATGAAAATAAAAATAGGATTGAATGAGGAAGTGCCCTGGAGTCCAATAATATATGGTTATGGGGAGGTAGTTAATGTCTAATCTGGACAAGGGACGGACAGGTCCTGTGGGATCCATGCCTGGTTCATTTTTATGAACGTCAGCTTGTCCACATTGGCTGTAGACAGGCGGCTGCGTTTGTCTGTAATGACGCCCCCTGCCGTGCTGAATACACGTTCAGACAAAACGCTGGCTGCCGGGCAGGCCAGCACCTCCAAGGCATAAAAGGCTAGCTCTGGCCACGTGGACAATTTAGAGACCCAGAAGTTGAATGGGGCCGAACCATCAGTCAGTACGTGGAGGGGTGTGCACACGTACTGTTCCACCATGTTAGTGAAATGTTGCCTCCTGCTAACACGTTGCGTATCAGGTGGTGGTGCAGTTAGCTGTGGCGTGTTGACAAAAGTTTTCCACATCTCTGCCATGCTAACCCTGCCCTCAGAGGAGCTGGCCGTGACACAGCTGCCTTGGCGACCTCTTGCTCCTCCTCTGCCTTGGCCTTGGGCTTCCACTTGTTCCCCTGTGACATTTGGGAATGCTCTCAGTAGCGTGTCTACCAACGTGCGCTTGTACTCGCGCATCTTCCTATCACGCTCCAGTGCAGGAAGTAAGGTGGGCACATTGTCTTTGTAGCGTGGATCCAGCAGGGTGGCAACCCAGTAGTCCGCACAGGTTAAAATGTGGGCAACTCTGCTGTCGTTGCGCAGGCACTGCAGCATGTAGTCGCTCATGTGTGCCAGGCTGCCCAGGGATAAGGACAAGCTGTCCTCTGTGGGAGGCGTATCGTCATCGTCCTGCCTTTCCCCCCAGCCACGCACCAGTGATGGACCCGAGCTGCGTTGGGTGCCACCCCGCTGTGACCATGCTTCATCCTCATCCTCCTCCACCTCCTCCTCATCCTCGTCCTCCTCGTCCTCCAGTAGTGGGCCCTGGCTGGCCACATTTGTACCTGGCCTCTGCTGTTGCCAAAAACCTCCCTCTGAGTCACTTCGAAGAGACTGGCCTGAAAGTGCTAAAAATGACCCCTCTTCCTCCTCCTCCTCCTCCTCCTCCTGGGCCACCTCCTCTTCCATCATCGCCCTAAGTGTTTTCTCAAGGAGACATAGAAGTGGTATTGTAACGCTGATAACGGTGTCATCGCCACTGGCCATGTTGGTGGAGTACTCGAAACAGCGCAACAGGGCACACAGGTCTCACATGGAGGCCCAGTCATTGGTGGTGAAGTGGTGCTGTTCTGTAGTGCGACTGACCCGTGCGTGCTGCAGCTGAAACTCCACTATGGCCTGCTGCTGCTCGCACAGTCTGTCCAGCATGTGCAAGGTGGAGTTCCACCTGGTGGGCACGTCGCATATGAGGCGGTGAGCGGGAAGGCCGAAGTTACGCTGTAGCGCAGACAGGCGAGCAGCAGCAGGATGTGAACGCCGGAAGCGCGAACAGACGGCCCGCACTTTATGCAGCAGCTCTGACATGTCGGGGTAGTTGTGAATGAACTTCTGCACCACCAAATTCAGCACATGCGCCAAGCAAGGGATGTGCGTCAAATTGGCTAGTCCCAGAGCTGCAACGAGATTTCGCCCATTATCACACACCACCAGGCCGGGCTTGAGGCTCACCGGCAGCAACCACTCGTCGGTCTGTTGTTCTATACCCCGCCACAACTCCTGTGCGGTGTGGGGCCTGTCCCCCAAACATATGAGTTTCAGAATGGCCTGCTGACGTTTACCCCGGGCTGTGCTGAAGTTGGTGGTGAAGGTGTGTGGCTGACTGGATGAGCAGGTGGAAGAAGAGGAGGAGGAAGCCGAGAAGGAGGAGGTGGCAACAGGAGGCAAAGAATGTTGCCCTGCGATCCTTGGCGGCGGAAGGACGTGCGCCAAACAGCTCTCCGCCTGGGGCCCAGCTGCCACTACATTTACCCAGTGTGCAGTTAGGGAGATATAGCGTCCCTGGCCGTGCTTACTGGTCCACGTATCTGTGGTTAGGTGGACCTTGCTACAGATGGCGTTGCGCAGTGCACACTTGATTTTATCGGATACTTGGTTGTGCAGGGAAGGCACGGCTCTCTTGGAGAAGTAGTGCCGGCTGGGAACAACATACTGTGGGACAGCAAGCGACATGAGCTGTTTGAAGCTGTCTGTGTCCACCAGCCTAAATGACAGCATTTCATAGGCCAGTAGTTTAGAAATGCTGGCATTCAGGGCCAGGGATCGAGGGTGGCTAGGTGGGAATTTACGCTTTCTATCAAATGTTTGTGAGATGGAGAGCTGAACGCTGGCGTGTGACATGGTTGAGACGCTTGGTGACGGAGGTGGTGGTGGTGGTGTTGGTGGTACATCCCCTGTTTGCTGGGCGGCAGGTGCCAACGTTCCTCCAGAGGCGGAGGAAGAGGCCGAGGCGGCAGCAGCAGAATAGGCCGAGGCGGCAGCAGCAGAAGAGGTAGCAGGGGGAGCCTGAGTGACTTCCTTGGTTTTAAGGTGTTTACTCCACTGCAGTTCATGCTTTGCATGCAGGTGCCTGGTCATGCAGGTTGTGCTCAGGTTCAGAACGTTAATGCCTCGCTTCAGGCTCTGATGGCACAGCGTGCAAACCACTCGGGTCTTGTCGTCAGCACATTGTTTGAAGAAGTGCCATGCCAGGGAACTCCTTGAAGCTGCCTTTGGGGTGCTCGGTCCCAGATGGCGGCGGTCAGTAGCAGGCGGAGTCTCTTGGCGGCGGGTGTTCTGCTTTTGCCCACTGCTCCCTCTTTTGCTACGCTGTTGGCTCGGTCTCACCACTGCCTCTTCCTCCGAACTGTGAAAGTCAGTGGCACGACCTTCATTCCATGTGGGGTCTAGGACCTCATCGTCCCCTGCATCGTCTTCCACCCAGTCTTGATCCCTGACCTCCTGTTCAGTCTGCACACTGCAGAAAGACGCAGCAGTTGGCACCTGTGTTTCGTCATCATCAGAGACATGCTGAGGTGGTATTCCCATGTCCTCATCATCAGGAAACATAAGTGGTTGTGCGTCAGTGCATTCTATGTCTTTCACCGCTGGGGAAGGGCTAGGTGGATGCCCTTGGGAAACCCTGCCAGCGGAGTCTTCAAACAGCATAAGAGACTGCTGCATAACTTGAGGCTGAGACAGTTTCCCTGGTATGCATGGGGGTGATGTGACAGACTGATGGGGTTGGTTTTCAGGCGCCATCTGTGCGCTTTCTGCAGAAGACTGGGTGGGAGATAATGTGAACGTGCTGGATCCACTGTCGGCCACCCAATTGACTAATGCCTGTACCTGCTCAGGCCTTACCATCCTTAGAACGGCATTGGGCCCCACCATATATCGCTGTAAATTCTGGCGGCTACTGGGACCTGAGGTAGTTGGTACACTAGGACGTGTGGATGTGGCAGAACGGCCACGTCCTCTCCCAGCACCAGAGGGTCCACTAACACCACCACGACCATGTCCACGTCCGCGTCCCTTACTAGATGTTTTTCTCATTGTTATGGTTCACCACAACAACAAATATATTATTTGGCCCAATGTATTGTATTCAAATTCAGCGGGATATAAATTTGAGGCCTAGTATTTAGGCGCTGGGTGACCGGTATGGATTTAGTGACAGAATTAGACTTGGAAATGCACAGAAGCGTGTGTGTGTGAAGTTATTCTGAATGACCCAATGTGCACCTTGAATATTATATACCCTTTTAGGGATAGATTTCAAATAGCTCTGATATAGCAGAAACCACTAAATTATGAAATTGCTAAATTGGGAATTGTACTTCAACCCAGAACAAAAAATGTGCTTTGACGGACACTAAATATCTTGCCCAGCAACAACAGTACAACGGTGGGTAACGAGAGATTTAGAGGGAATTAAATTTGAGGCCTAGTATTTAGGCGCTGGGTCACCGGTATGGATTTAGTGACAGAATTAGACTTGGAAATACACAGTAGCGGGTGTGTGTGAAGTTATTCTGAATGACCCTATGTGCACCTTCAATATTATATACCCTTTTAGGGATAGATTTCAAATAGCTCTGATATAGCAGAAACCACTAAATTATGAAATTGCTAAATTGGGAATTGTACTTCAACCCAGAACAAAAAATGTGCTTTGACGGACACTAAATATCTTGCCCAGCAACAACAGTACAGCGGTGGGTAACGAGAGATTTAGAGGGAATTAAATTTGAGGCCTAGTATTTAGGCGCTGGGTCACCGGTATGGATTTAGTGACAGAATTAGACTTGGAAATGCACAGAAGCGTGTGTGTGAAGTTATTCTGAATGACCCAATGTGCACCTTCAATATTATATACCCTTTTTGGGATAGATTTCAAATAGCTCTGATATAGCAGGAACCACTAAATTATGAAATTGCTAAATTGGGAATTGTACTTCAACCCAGAACAAAAAATGTGCTTTGACGGGCACTAAATAACTTTCCCAGCTACAACAGGACAACGGTAACGAGAGATTTAGAGGGATTTAAATTTGAGGCCTAGTATTTAGGCGCTGGGTGACAGGTATGGGTTTAGTGACAGAATTAGACTTGGAAATACACAGTAGCGGGTGTGTGTGAAGTTATTCTGAATGACCCTATGTGCACCTTCAATATTATATACCCTTTTAGGGATAGATTTCAAATAGCTCTGATATAGCAGAAACCACTAAATTATGAAATTGCTAAATTGGGAATTGTACTTCAACCCAGAACAAAAAATGTGCTTTGACGGACACTAAATATCTTGCCCAGCAACAACAGTACACCGGTGGGTAACGAGAGATTTAGAGGGAATTAAATTTGAGGCCTAGTATTTAGGCGCTGGGTCACCGGTATGGATTTAGTGACAGAATTAGACTTGGAAATACACAGTAGCGGGTGTGTGTGAAGTTATTCTGAATGACCCTATGTGCACCTTCAATATTATATACCCTTTTTGGGATAGATTTCAAATAGCTCTGATATAGCAGGAACCACTAAATTATGAAATTGCTAAATTGGGAATTGTACTTCAACCCAGAACAAAAAATGTGCTTTGACGGGCACTAAATAACTTTCCCAGCTACAACAGGACAACGGTAACGAGAGATTTAGAGGGATTTAAATTTGAGGCCTAGTATTTAGGCGCTGGGTGACAGGTATGGGTTTAGTGACAGAATTAGACTTGGAAATACACAGTAGCGGGTGTGTGTGAAGTTATTCTGAATGACCCTATGTGCACCTTCAATATTATATACCCTTTTTGGGATAGATTTCAAATAGCTCTGATATAGCAGAAACCACTAAATTATGAAATTGCTAAATTGGGAATTGTACTTCAACCCAGAACAAAAAATGTGCTTTGACGGACACTAAATATCTTGCCCAGCAACAACAGTACAGCGGTGGGTAACGAGAGATTTAGAGGGAATTAAATTTGAGGCCTAGTATTTAGGCGCTGGGTCACCGGTATGGATTTAGTGACAGAATTAGACTTGGAAATACACAGTAGCGGGTGTGTGTGAAGTTACTCTGAATGACCCTATGTGCACCTTCAATATTATATACCCTTTTTGGGATAGATTTCAAAGAGCTCTGATATAGCAGGAACCACTAAATTATGAAATTGCTAAATTGGGAATTGTATTTCAACCCAGAACAAGAAATGTGCTTGAACGGACACTAAATAACTCGCCCAGCTACAGCACTAGGGACAGATTTAGCTGGATATAAATTTGAGGCCTAGTATTTAGGCGCTGGGTGACAGGTATGGGTTTAGTGACAGAATTAGACTTGGAAATACACAGTAGCGGGTGTGTGTGAAGTTATTCTGAATGACCCTATGTGCACCTTCAATATTATATACCCTTTTAGGGATAGATTTCAAATAGCTCTGATATAGCAGAAACCACTAAATTATGAAATTGCTAAATTGGGAATTGTACTTCAACCCAGAACAAAAAATGTGCTTTGACGGACACTAAATATCTTGCCCAGCAACAACAGTACAGCGGTGGGTAACGAGAGATTTAGAGGGAATTAAATTTGAGGCCTAGTATTTAGGCGCTGGGTCACCGGTATGGATTTAGTGACAGAATTAGACTTGGAAATGCACAGTAGCGGGTGTGTGTGAAGTTATTCTGAATGACCCTATGTGCACCTTCAATATTATATACCCTTTTTGGGATAGATTTCAAATAGCTCTGATATAGCAGGAACCACTAAATTATGAAATTGCTAAATTGGGAATTGTACTTCAACCCAGAACAAAAAATGTGCTTTGACGGGCACTAAATAACTTTCCCAGCTACAACAGGACAACGGTAACGAGAGATTTAGAGGGATTTAAATTTGAGGCCTAGTATTTAGGCGCTGGGTGACAGGTATGGGTTTAGTGACAGAATTAGACTTGGAAATACACAGTAGCGGGTGTGTGTGAAGTTATTCTGAATGACCCTATGTGCACCTTCAATATTATATACCCTTTTTGGGATAGATTTCAAATAGCTCTGATATAGCAGAAACCACTAAATTATGAAATTGCTAAATTGGGAATTGTACTTCAACCCAGAACAAAAAATGTGCTTTGACGGACACTAAATATCTTGCCCAGCAACAACAGTACAGCGGTGGGTAACGAGAGATTTAGAGGGAATTAAATTTGAGGCCTAGTATTTAGGCGCTGGGTCACCGGTATGGATTTAGTGACAGAATTAGACTTGGAAATACACAGTAGCGGGTGTGTGTGAAGTTACTCTGAATGACCCTATGTGCACCTTCAATATTATATACCCTTTTTGGGATAGATTTCAAAGAGCTCTGATATAGCAGGAACCACTAAATTATGAAATTGCTAAATTGGGAATTGTATTTCAACCCAGAACAAGAAATGTGCTTGAACGGACACTAAATAACTCGCCCAGCTACAGCACTAGGGACAGATTTAGCTGGATATAAATTTGAGGCCTAGTATTTAGGCGCTGGGTGACCGGTATGGATTTAGTGACAGAATTAGACTGGGATATGGCCAAAAAATGAACAGACTATTGCTGGTTAAATGCACTTGGTGTGACAGCTTCACCCTGATGTAGGCTTTAGCCAAAAAACAACCACACCATTGAGGGTTAAATGCACTTGGTGACAGGCGCAGCTTGCCCCTGATTTTGTATATGGCCAAAAAATGAACAGACTATTGCTGGTTAAATGCACTTGGTGTGACAGCTTCACCCTGATGTAGGCTTTAGCCAAAAAACAACCACACCATTGAGGGTTAAATGCACTTGGTGACAGGCGCAGCTTGCCCCTGATTTTGTATATGGCCAAAAAATGAACAGACTATTGCTGGTTAAATGCACTTGGTGTGACAGCTTCACCCTGATGTAGGCTTTAGCCAAAAAACAACCACACCATTGAGGGTTAAATGCACTTGGTGACAGGCGCAGCTTGCCCCTGATTTTGTATATGGCCAAAAAATGAACAGACTATTGCTGGTTAAATGCACTTGGTGTCACAGCTTCACCCTGATGTAGGCTTTAGCCAAAAAACAACCACACCATTGAGGGTTAAATGCACTTGGTCGCAGCTTGTGCTGGCGCACCACAAGACACAAAATGGCCGCCGATCACCCCAGAAAAATGAGACTGACAAACGGTCTGTGCAGCCTAAAAACAGTGAGCAATTGAGGATCAGCAGCTCAATGATCCACAGCTGCAGATCGATCAGTTAATCAAGTCCTTTGGAGGAGTTAATCTGCCTAATCTCGCCCTACTGTCGCAGCCGCAACCTCTCCCTACGCTAATCAGAGCAGAGTGACGGGCGGCGCTATGTGACTCCAGCTTAAATAGAGGCTGGGTCACATGGTGCTCTGGCCAATCACAGCCATGCCAATAGTAGGCATGGCTGTGATGGCCTCTTGGGGCAAGTAGTATGACGCTTGTTGATTGGCTGCTTTGCAGCCTTTCAAAAAGCGCCAAGAAAGCGTCACAAAAGCGCGAAGAAAGCGACGAACACCGAACCCGAACCCGGACTTTTACGAAAATGTCCGGGTTCGGGTCCGTGTCACGGACACCCCAAAATTCGGTACGAACCCGAACTATACAGTTCGGGTTCGCTCATCCCTACTCTTAATGTACATATAATGGCACAATCATAAATTTTGCAGAACGTCTGCATCCATCTAATGTACAGCTGTATCCTGTGTGAATAAATGATGCCGTATTTAATTTTCTCTCAATTAATCTCAGGTTGTCAATATTGCTGCACACCTCAGATTGAAATATTGTCCTATTCTTTTCACTTCATCAGTAATGGCTTTGGTTAGAAAACTCACAAAGAAACTTTAGAGGACATACTGTAAGAAACTAGTAAACACATGATATATCTGAGATGCAGTGATGGTTGTAGATCTAAGATGGTTGTGCTGTCAAGCCAAGAAACATCTGTAGGACCATGGTACATGCATTTTTATATATGTACAATGTGTTAATAGGCCATATTCCCAGCCACCACCAGACATGGCTTGTGTCACCCTCTTTATATAGAGCAGAGGATTGAAAACATTCTCGTCAATCAGTCTAATCAGTTAGACCAGTTTAGACCAGTCCCTTCTCACACACAATGGACAGAACACAAACCCCTGATCAGATATCAGCAAGCCCAGGCCATAAAAGAAAATAGGCCAGAAGAAAGAGAGAGAGGGGTGCAGGGTAGAAGTTCTGTAGAGGTAAACTGCATTACAAGAAACAACCATATTGTTCAGTAGTGTAAAGGCTTCAGGCCCTGAACAAGTTTGCAAAAGGCAGAAATCCAGATATGCCCACTATTCCAAGGACATTGTAGATAACTTAAACTGTGAGTGTTTGGCTGGTGGACTGAGTCTGCCATTGTCTCGGGCAGACGCTGTCATCGCTCCACTCTACCTGTGTGTATTGGAACTAGTGCTCAGTGAACTTTCTTTCAGCACTACTAGAGTTAATCCTTACCTTTTGCTTTCTGTCTAGCTGATGACTAAGGTGCTGACCAGCCTCTCTATTTAGATGGGCAGTGGATCCACATCCTTTCCTGAGCTTTGATGTTTTCTAGTCTCTAGTACCCAATAAAGCTGTGATCTCTTATCTGACTACCTGTATACCGTACCTTGCCTGTCTACCGATTCTGCTTCTTGCCTCCTGCTTCAAACTTGGAACTGCTCCATTGAATATGGACGTTCTCAGCCTACCACGACCTTGGAATTCCTATCTGGTATATATATATACTTAGCCTGCCGTGACCTTGGACTGTGTTCAGACTACAACTTGGTGCTTACAACTGGTGCCTATGACCCCTGAAGGTCAACTGTCAACTACACCAGGACTACTCCAGGAGATAGCAGCCTGGTTAGTTCCATGTGACAAAGTCCATATCCCTATACAGTGGTTAAAGGGTGAATACCTGAGAACCACCAGGACAACACTCTTAGATTTTGCTAAAAATCTAACTGATTATTTCGCACAGTGGGTCCACACACAATGTCCTTTACAGTGAGTACGACCACCGGTTGAAAAATGGTGCAGATAATAGTCTGACGTGAGTGTCCGCCCTGTTGTTGCATAGTACCGGAGAAACAGTGCACCCCCTTATCCTGGATGCTTAAAGGGGTTATCCGATGATTAATGTCAAAAATCAGACATCGTATAGTACATGGCAATCTATTTCTAACAAAACTAGAACTGTACCTCTAATGGATCCAGATAGCTCCTCGTTCATTTTTCTGCTAGACTTACAGGTCCTTCTAAAAAAATTAGCATATTGTGATAAAGTTCATTATTTTCTGTAATGTACTGATAAACATTAGACTTTCATATATTTTAGATTCATTACACACAACTGAAGTAGTTCAAGCCTTTTATTGTTTTAATATTGATGATTTTGGCATACAGCTCAGGAAAACCCAAAATTCCTATGTAAAAAAAATTGCATATTTCATCCGAGCAATAAAAAATGTGTTTTTAATACAAAAAAAGTCAACCTTCAAATAATTATGTTCAGTTATGCACTCAATACTTGGTCGGGAATCCTTTTGCAGAAATGACTGCTTCAATGCGGCGTGGCATGGAGGCAATCAGCCTGTGGCACTGCTGAGGTGTTATGGAGGCCCAGGATGCTTCGATAGCGGCCTTAAGCTCATCCAGAGTGTTGGGTCTTGCGTCTCTCAACTTTCTCTTCCCAATATCCCACAGATTCTCTATGGGGTTCAGGTCAGGAGAGTTGGCAGGCCAATTGAGCACAGTAATACCATGGTCAGTAAACCATTTACCAGTGGTTTTGGCACTGTGAGCAGGTGCCAGGTCGTGCTGAAAAATGAAATCTTCATCTCCATAAAGCTTTTCAGCAGATGGAAGCATGAAGTGCTCCAAAATCTCCTGATAGCTAGCTGCATTGACCCTGCCCTTGATAAAACACAGTGGACCAACACCAGCAGCTGACATGGCACCCCAGACCATCACTGACTGTGGGTACTTGACACTGGACTTCAGGCATTTTGGCATTTCCCTCTCCCCAGTCTTACTCCAGACTCTGGCACCTTGATTTCCGAATGAAATGCAAAATTTGCTTTCATCCGGATAAAGTACTTTGGACCACTGAGCAACAGTCCAGTGCTGCTTCTCTGTAGCCCAGGTCAGGCGCTTCTGACGCTGTTTCTGGTTCAAAAGTGGCTTGACCTGGGGAATGCGGCACCTGTAGCCCATTTCCTGCACACGCCTGTACACGGTGGCCCTGGATATTTCTACTCCAGACTCAGTCCACTGCTTCCGCAGGTCCCCCAAGGTCTGGAATCGGTCCTTCTCCACAATCTTCCTCAGGGTCCGGTCACCTCTTCTCGTTGTGCAGCGTTTACTGCCACACTTTTTCCTTCCAACAGACTTCCCACTAAGGTGCCTTGATACAGAACTCTGGGAACAGCCTATTCGTTCAGAAATTTCTTTCTGTGTCTTACCCTCTTGCTTGAGGGTGTCAATGATGGCCTTCTGGACAGCAGTCAGGTCGGCAGTCTTACCCATGATTGCTGTTTTGAGTAACGAACCAGGCTGGGAGTTTTTAAAAGCCTCAGGAATCTTTTGCGGGTGTTTAGAGTTAATTAGTTGATTCAGATGATTAGGTTAATAGCTTGTTTAGAGAACCTTTTCATGATATGCTAATTTTTTTAGATAGGAATTTTGGGTTTTCATGAGCTGTATGCAAAAATCATCAATATTAAAACAATAAAAGGCTTGAACTACTTCAGTTGTGTGTAATGAATCTAAAATATATGAAAGTCTAATGTTTATCAGTACATTACAGAAAATAATGAACTTTATCACAATATGCTAATTTTTTTAGAAGGACCTGTATATCAAGTTGACAACTCGAGGCGAGGCTCTCCGTATCACAACTCAGGAGGCAGTTGAAGAATGAAACTGAGCATGTGCGGCCATCTTAGTGAGCGGGTCAAAGAAATAAGAAAAAGAATAAAAAGCAGGTGGCACCATACAGATATATTTTATTGAATAACTTAGTGGCTATACAAAATTTTTAATTATATGCAATTACAAAAGTATTCATATCTAGGTGCTGGTTTGAAAACTGTCATGGGGCAACCCCTTTAAGTACAAGTCATCTAGAGTAGTTCAGTCTGAGAATTGTGCAACACCTGCCACTTCATTGCATGCTGAGAACTGTAATTGATGTGTCTGACTTTAATTATTCAGTAAAGACCCATTCTGCAGTTATATGTAACTTGGCCTCATTATTTCCTCCACCGTTACACTGCACCAACATCAACACCTGCACCAAGAGATCCTGCCTTGCACCTCACAATTCCTCACCATCAAGGGCACCTAAACCTATATCAGACAGAAACAGAATGTGCCAGAAGGAAAGAACAGGTGCACTGTTCCCATTACTACAAGGAACAGGAAAGTGATTCAGCAAGAAGTCAGACAACCATGAGTACCTACTACATTGTTCTCCTCCTCCTGCGTCACTGCAAGAAGAGGAGGGTTCTGGTCCACCTCTTTTCTTGCAGGCAGTGTGAACCTGTGTAGGGCAACCACTGGTCTGTTTGCATCTTAATGTTTTTGACATTTGGAGTAAAAATGGTGGTGGCCAGCAGTGCCAGGTTTGGCCACCACCAAGCCTTCCTATTGGGCTGATTGGCATGCTTGGTTAGTCCCCATAGAAATGAATGGGAGTGCACTGCGCTTACGCGGCCACTGCTCCAAATCATTTCTATGGGGCAACGGAAATACTCGAGCCAGCACTCAGCTATTTTCGGCAGCCCCTTAGAAATTAATGGACTGCAGCCGCGCATGCACGGTGCACCCTCCCGGGCTTTGCCGGTTCGTTTTATGAGACCCGCACCCATTAGACAATGGGGACATATCCTAGCGATATGCCCCCATTGTCTGAAATGACACAACCCCTTTAAAGTAATAGAAAACCTCTCATAATACATTGGAATAGGAGTCAGTTTATCTGATACAGAACTACAAAAACCCTGTTTTCCTACACATAGTGATATAGTTAAAACAGAGGTTGGCGTATGGCTAGAGTGGTTGGTGGAGCTGCACAGAGATCTCAAACTGAGAATAGCCCTTTCTGCCACAATAGTATGTGGAATAGAAGCTTGACTGGTCAAGGTAATGGTAATGGGTAGAATTATCTACAAAACTGACGGATTTGGAATAAAATTGTCTCCCTCATATCTGCAGGTATTCTATATTTCTTCAGTGTGTGAGTGTAGTGTGTGCAGTATGCGTCCTGTGTGAGTGTAGTGTGTGCAGCATGTGTCTTGTGTGTGAGTGGAGTGTGCATGTGTCCTGTGTGTGAGTGTAGTGTGTGCAGCATGTGTCCTGTGTGTGAGTGTAGTGTGTGCAGAATGTGTCCTGTGTGTGAGTGTAGTGTGTGCAGCATGTGTCCTGTGTGTGAGTGTAGTGTGTGCAGAATGTGTCCTGTGTGTGTGTAGTGTATGCAGAATGTGTCCTGTGAGTGAGTGGAGTGTGCATGTGTCCTGTGTGTGAGTGGAGTGTGTGCAGAATGTGTCCTGCGTGTGAGTGGAGTGTGTGCAGCATGTGTCCTGTGTGTGAGTGGAGTGTGTGCAGCATGTGTCCTGTGTGTGAGTGGAGTCTGTACAGCATGTGTCCTGTGTGTGAGTGGAGTCTGTACAGTATGTGTCCTGTGTGTGAATGGAGTGTGTTCAACATGTGTCCTATGTGTGAGTGGAGTGTATGCAGCATGATTCCTATATGTGAGTGGAGTGTGTGCAGTATGTGGCCTAAGTGTGAGTGGAGTGTATGTAGCATATGTCCTATGTGTGAGTGGAGTATATGTAATATGTGTCCTATCTGTGAATGGCGTGTTTGTAGAATGTGTTCTATGTGTGAGTGGAGTGTGTTCAGCATGTGTCCTATGTGTGAATGGAGTATATGCAGCATGAGTCCTATATGAGTGGAGTATGTGCAGTATGTGTCCTTAGTGTGAGTGGAGTGTATGTAGTATGTGTCCTATGTGTGAGTGGAGTGTGGCATATGAGAAATACATGTGCCGCGTGTTTTCTTTGTGTGTGGAGTACAAGTTAAATGATCCATTCTTATGAAATTAATTAAAACAAAATGTTGGACCTAAAAGCAAGAGATTAGTGATGACCAAGCATGCTCGGCCAAACACCAGTTCGGCTCGAGCATCTCCATGCTTGGCACATGGCGGTATTCGGCCGAATACTGCATGTGCTTGAGTGCAATGCTCAAGTCTCCGCCCGCACGTTTCTTGGCTGCTATGCAGCCAATAAACATGCGGGTAAGTACTGCCCTCACTGTAATGCCATAGCCATGTTGGCTGCTAGCATTACAGTGATTGGCTGGCCGTAACGCGTCATGACGCATGTTCGGTTCATTCTTCATCAGGGAGAGCTGTGCTGAGGAAGGGACAGACAGTTTAGGGAGTGATTTAAGAATATTTTTACCACCAAAACTTTTCAGAGACCCAAAAGTCCTTTTAAGGACTATTGTGTGTGGCAGCAGCAATCTATATTTTTAGTGCAATCTGCGTTAAATTGCTGAAACTTTACAGACCCAAAAGTCCTTCTAAGGACTATTGTGTGTGGCAGCAGCAATATATATTATAGCGTACAGTAGTTAGGCCGCTGCAGACAGCGACATTAGCTGCGCCACATCTCCAGTGTAAAGTGTGTGCATCCAAAAATATCTGTGACATCCAGTGTACTTTGTCAATAGACGGTGTTCGCTTCTGACAGTGACATTACCAGCCACATCTACAGTGTAACGTGTGTGCTTCAAAAATTTATCTGTGACATACAGTGTACTTTTTTGCATAGACTCTGCGGACAGTGACATTACCGGTGGTACCTCTCCTGTATAACGTTTCCTCATCCCAAACACCTGTGGCATTCCCTGTAATTTTTCATTAGCCGCTGGTGACAGCATTGACATTACCTGCAGGATATCTCCTGTGTGACGTTTCCACATCCCAAATACCTTTTTAAATTTGTGCATACACTTCCAAATCCTACGTTACTGTACGTGTGACAGACTTTCAATCATATATAACATTTAATATGAAGAAGGCAAACAAGAAGGGACGGGGCAGTGGCCGTGATGCTGATGGTGCATGCAGAGGCCGTGTCCCTGGGCGCGGTGAAACTGTGCCTGCTGCCAGAGCACAAGAAAAACAATAATCCACGATACCTAGCTTCATGTCCCAGTTTGCAGGGCGGTGCAGGACACCACTGTTGAAGTCAGACCAGTGCAACCAGGTGGTCGATTGGATAGAAGCAGATAATGCTTCCAGTCAGTTAAGCGCCACCTTGTCTTCCACCAAGTCCAGTCTCAGTAGCCAAGAGTCTGTTCAACCAAATCCTCACCCTGATCCTCCTTCCCCCCCACCATGGAGAGTCTGGCCAAACAAGTGATCCCACACTCGGATATTCCGAGGAGCTCTTTTCAGCACCATTCCTTGATTTGGCCCTCTCGCCTTGACGAGGGACAGATCTTGTTCCCTGATTCCCAAACTCTTGAGAATCATAATCCACAATCACAAGAAGATGACGGTGGGGAATAGCAATTACTGTTTAATGAGGTGGATGATGATAAGATACAGTTGCCAATAACGCAACGGCAATTACTGTCTCAAGAGGTTGATGAAGAGGATGAGACACAGTTGTCAATCACTGAGGTAGTGGTTAGGTCAACAAGTCAGGAGGATGAGCAGAGTGAGGAAGTGGAAGAGGAGGTGGTGGATGATGAAGTCACTGACCCAACCTGAGAAGGTGGAAAGCCGAGCGAGGACAGCAGTTCAGAGTGGGAGGGATCTGCTGCACCGCAACAGGCTGGAAGAGGCAGTGGGGTGGCAAAAGGGAGAAGGAGAGCCACACCAAACAGGCCCGCAACTGTTCCCTGGAGCACCCCTTGCAGAAATCTCCCTTACCAAGGGGTAGGTGTTCCACAGTATGGCGCTTATTTTAAGGAAAAGGCGGACGACAAAAGAATAATAGTTTGCAACCTGTGCCATACCAAAATGAGCCAGGGCGTGAACAACCTTCACCACCACCAGCATGATCCACCACTTGGCATCCAAGCACCGTAATAAGTGGGACGAACGCATGGGTCCACAATCTGTGTCTGCGGGTCACACGGGTGCCTCCTCTTCCCCTTTGTTATGTGCTGGCCAATCCCCTGTCAAAGGCGCAGGCCCGGATGCCTCCCGCACTGCACCTGGACGTTCGCAAGCACTATCAGCGAACACATCCACTTCCGTGTCCCAGCGCAGCATCCAAATGTCCTTACCCCAGGCATTTGAACGCAAGAGCAAATACCCAGCCAGCCACACAAAGGCCATAGAGCTAAATGCGCAGCTTTCCAAATTGCTGGCCCTGGAAATGTTGCCATTTAGGCTTGTGGACACTGAGGCCTTCCGCAGCCTGATGTCGGCGGCCAGCCCGCATTACTCAGTCCGAAGCCGCCACTATTTTTCAAGGTGTGCCATGCCCGCCTTACACCAACATGTGTCCCGTAGCATCACACGTGCCCTGACCAATGCAGTTACTGGGAAGGTCCACTTAACCACGGACACATGGACAAGTGCATTCGGCCAGGGACGCTACATTTCCCTGATGGCACACTGGGTGAATGTTGTGGAGGCCAGGAGTGAGTCGTACCCTGAGATGGCACACGTGCTACTGACGCCAAGGATTGCAAGCCCTAATTCCATCAGGGTTTCCGCCGCCACCTACGTTAGTGGCTCCAACCCTACTTCTCCTCCTCCGCCTCCTCCTCCACCTCCGAATTATCCGCGCGCAGCACCAGTCAGTCATCAGTCGGTAGCTGGAAGCAGTGTAACACTGCTGTGGGGAAGTGGCAACATTGCGTGCTGAAGCTGATATGCTTATGGGACAAACAGCACACCACACGCAGAGCTGTGGCAGGGGATGAGAGACCAGACTGAGCTGTGGCTCTCGTCACTCAACCTAGAACCAGGCATGGTTGTGTCTGATAATGGCCGTAACTTGTGGCGGCTTTGGAGCTCGGCAAGCTCACTAGCCCACTTCTTAAACTTAGTGGTTTAGCGGTTTCTCAAAACCTACCCCAATTTGCCTAAGCTACTGGTTAAGGTGTGCCGCGTGTGTGCCCATTTCCGCAAGTCATCAACAGCTTCAGTTGGTCTGTCAATGCTACAGTAGCACTTGAAATTGCCAGCTCACCGGCTGTTGTGCAACGTGAGCAAGCGCTGGAACTCTACGTTTCACTAGTTGGCCACGTTTTGTGAGCAGCAGAGGGCAGTAGTGGAATACCAGCTGCAACATGGTCGTCGCCTTTCCAGTCAGCTTCCGCTATTCACAAGCGAGGAGTAGGCATGGATGTCTGACCTCTGTGAGGTTTTAAGAAACTTTGAGGAATCAGCACAGATGGTGAGCTGTGATAACGCTATTATCAGCGTAACCAACCCACTTCTGTGTCTACTCAAACGCTCGCTGCTCACAATTAAGGACGACGCTTTGCATGTGGAAGAGATGGAAATGGGGGAAGACATTATACAGGGTGAGCCAGACCACCCTCAGTTCGTCTTCTCAGTGCGAATTGGACGATGAAGAGGAGGAGGAGGGGGAGCAGGAGACGGTGGCCTCCGCTACAGAGGGTAGTACCCATGGAAGTTTAATTCCACCTGTTCTGTGGGCAGAAGAGAGGAAGAGGATGAGGAAATTGAGAGTGATCCTCCTGATGATGACAGCAAAGTCTTGCCTGTTGGTACTCTGGCACTCATGGTGACTTAATGTTAGGCTGCCTTTCCCACGTGTTATACACATTTTAGACACCACAGATTACTGGTTTTTCACTCTTCTCGACCCCCGCTACAAAGAGAATTTCTCATCTCTCATTCCTCTGGTGGAGAGGACGAGCAAAATGATGCAATACCAGAAGATCCTTGTTGAAAAATTGCTCCAAATATTTCCATCTGTCAACGCTGGCGGCAGAGTGGGAGATTCCTTGGCCAACCGAGGAGGGGAGACAAGGGGAACACACAGCAGTTCCAACAGAGGCAGGGCAACACTCTCCAAAGCCTGGGACAGTTTCATGACACTCCGCCATCACCCTCACCCTGATGCGCGGCCTAGTGTCACAATAAGGGAAACATTTTGGAAGATGGTGAAGGAGTACATAGCAGACCGTGTCAGCGTCCTTAATATCCTTCAGTGCCTTACAACTACTGGGTGTCCAAACTGGACACGTGGCACAAACTTGCGCTCTACGCCTTGGAGGTGCTGGCCTGCCCTGCCACCAGCGTTTTGTCTGAGCGGGTATTTAGTGCTGCTGGTGGCATTATAAGAGATAAGCGTATCCGCCTGTCAACTGAATTGACCATGACTTCTCGACTGTACCAGAGGAAAGCTGATGAACATAAAGGCACTTTAAATGTGTTGTTTATAATGTACTCAATACACTGTATTCCCTTGCACACTTTCCACCACAAACAAGGGTATATGGTTGAATCTTCCTTTTCTCATCCTCCTTCTCCTCTTCCATTATTTCAATATGCTTATTCGTCGCATATAATGCCTTCCCATATATGCTCTTCGCATATAAAGTTTTACAGGGTCAGCTCAGCTACAGGCCCTCGCATATAATTTTATAAAGGGTCAGCTCACCAGCAGGCCTTCACATATAATGTTTTACAGGGTCAGCTCCCCAGCAGGCCCTCACCTACAATGTCTTACAGGGTCAGCCCACCAGCAAGCCCTCGCATATCATTTTTTACAGGGTCAGCTCACCAGCAGGCCTTCACCTACAATCTTTTGCAGAGTCATCTCACCTGAAGGCCCTCGCATATAATTTTTTAGAGGGTCAGCTCACCTGCAGGCCCTAACCTACAATAATTTATAGAGTGTCAGCTCACCAGCAGACCCTCGCATATAATTTATTACAGGGTCAGCTCACCAGCAGTCCCTCACCTACAATCTTTTACAGGGTCAGCTCACCAGCAGGCCCACACCTCAAATCTTTTACAGGGTCAGCTAACCAGCAGGCCTTCATCTACAATCTTTTACAGGGTCAGCTCACCTGTAGGCTTGCACCTAAAATCTTTTACAGAATCAGCATACCAGCAGGCCCGCACCTCAAATATTTTACAGGGTCAGCTCACCAGCAGGCCTGCACCTACAATTTTTTACAGGGTCAGCTCACCTGCAGGCCCGCACCTAAAATCTTTTACAGGGTCAGCTCACCTGCAGGCACTCGCCTACAACATTTTAGAGGGCCGGCTCGCCACCAGGCCCTCACCTACAAATCTTTTACAGGGTCAGCTCACCTGTAGGCTTGCACCTAAAATCTTTTACAGGGTCAGCTCACCAGCAGGCCTGCACCTACAATCTTTTGCTAATCTACCTAATTATACCTAATTTGCACGCACGCTGTCTTGCTTGCATGTGGTAGCCGTAGCCGTTTCTCAGGCTCCCTCTCCGGAATCGAACCCTGATTCCCTATTACCCGTGGTCCCCATGGTTGGCGCTGAAAATAACATTGAAAGTTGATAGGACAGACATCCGAATGGATCATCGCCATGAAGGGGACGTGCGATCGGCCCCAGGTTATCTAGTCACCAAAGCGGCAGCAGGCCTTTTGCCCATAATGTTTTAGATGGTCAGATCAGCAGGCCCTTGCTCCAAATGTTTTTGAGGGTCACCAGCAGGCCATCAATCATAATTTTTTAAGGCTGTGTATGATGCCCTCCTTTATGTGTAACAAAGGGTGTATTGGAGTGTCAGTTCCTTGTAATTTTTGGCAGCCCTTTCACTTAGTGCATAGGCTTTATGAGTGTAGGAGTCCCACTACATAAACAATTGTACCACAATGTAAATGAGGCCCTCCATTATGTTATATACAGATTGTATCAGAGTTCCTCTACCTTGAAATTTTTGGCAGCACTTGCACTTTATATACATGTAACTATAAAGGAAAGAATGTTTTGTGCGTATTATTGTCAGTCTGTAAAAGTGGCGTACTACTCGGACAACATCGTTCGCAGCAGCAACCTGGGAGTCCAAGTTGCATTCGAGCATCCCAATGTGTTCGGCCAGAGCACCCAAGCACCCAAGCACTTTGGTGCTCGATCAACACTACAAGAGATGTTCATAGTTGGTCATACGCAGTCCTGGTCCTTTAATAGAGCTTGTATAAAAAGCAGAGCTTGGCCACAGGTTTTTCATTTGTCATAAAGATTATTAATATTTCCAGAAGAAATAGAGCAGTATTATAAAGGTACATTTCTTGGCAGAAATTATTAATGTAATGCTAATATCAAATGTATGCATTCACAACGAATACATTCAAAACAATAACCAAACTTCTAAATATGAGTAATTAATGTATCTTTGTAAGAGAATAACATTACAGCTAAGACTGTGATATCTTTTATTAGAGCCAGGAAAATTGGATGGTAATGTACAGTGCCTTTTAGCCAAATAGACCAATTAGTAGTAAGGAGTAGATGCTAATTACAGAAGGGTTTGATGGATAGACCCCCTGTGACAGTCCTTTGTTAGATGGGATCATTAGTCTATCTGGGGCACCTTCTTCATGACCCTTGAGATCTTAGTCTAGAAGGAATATCTTTTACTGTAATTCCCACTGGAAAGGTGACCTGAAAAAATATACAAAGAAGATCCTACATAAAGAATCGAGGTAGGAGGGGGAAAAAAGAAGAGGGTTAATCCTGTACTCCAAAAATAGGAAGTATGGGATGAACAGACAGGGCGCCAGAGGTAAAGGACACAGTGGAGTGGGGAACAAAAAATTGTTAAATAGTAAGGTATATATACTGTTGTGTCAGAGATCAGAGTCCAGAAAGCAGGGCAGCCTAGGTGATAAACTATCTGCAGAAAAGCAGTATAGTAAAACTGGAGAGAGATAAAGAAGAAAAAAATCACCAAATGGCGCCAACCGCTGATAACATGTAGTGAATGCTATGGTATAGAGTGTCTCAGAATACGGCAGAGGAAACACTGTTAGATAAATAATTAATTAAAAGCCCCTATGGGGTCACGAGGAATAACTGATAAAAAAGGTAGGGTAGAAGGTAAACAACGCCGAAACTCATTTCACCAGGGAGGGGTGTAGAGGGATAAAACTCAAGACACCCAATACAGCCACCTCCCTCGCCTGGTTCGTAAGTAGAGTGGTAGAAAAATACGGCAGTCCACACCAAGGGTCTTCAGGTATAATCCCTTTAATTGAAGAATAAATCAGGTAGGCTCAACGCGTTTCGGGGACACATAGACCCCTTCCTCAGGAGCAGAGTCAGTGATAGGTTTATACAAAGAAATAAAGAAACATACAGCCATATATAGCAGAATCACAGGTGAAAAAGGAGGCGTGTTTGGCGCCAAAACAGTGGTGGGTGTCATTACCGGAAGTGACATCAATCATGGTAAATATACAGTGTAAAAATAATATAAATAGTACAAATATAAAGCGACAAAACTATCAGACAGAGTGTGCCCCTCTAGGGTAGTCTCACTCGATCTTCTTATCGGTATGAACAGCTGCAAGAAACCTTATGGCTGAGAACGGACTCAGCCGGAGGGACTTCCGGTGTGTGGAACGCATCACCGGAAGTGCGTTCCAGATGTCCGTCATAGAAGCAGGGCTGGGGCCGAGGGCGACAGAGTAAAAAAGAAGTATAAGCACAGGGCCAGTGTTTTGGCGCCAAACACGCCTCCTTTTTCACCTGTGATTCTGCTATATATGGCTGTATGTTTCTTTATTTCTTTGTATAAACCTATCACTGACTCTGCTCCTGAGGAAGGGGTCTATGTGTCCCCGAAACGCGTTGAGCCTACCTGATTTATTCTTCAATTAAAGGGATTATACCTGAAGACCCTTGGTGTGGACTGCCGTATTTTTCTACCACTCTACTTACGAACCAGGCGAGGGAGGTGGCTGTATTGGGTGTCTTGAGTTTTATCCCTCTACACCCCTCCCTGGTGAAGTGAGTTTCGGCGTTGTTTACCTTCTACCCTACCTTTTTTATCAGTTATTCCTCGTGACCCCATAGGGGCTTTTAATTAATTATTTATCTAACAGTGTTTCCTCTGCCGTATTATGAGACACTCTATACCATAGCATTCACTACATGTTATCAGCGGTTGGCGCCATTTGGTGATTTTTTTCTTCTTTATCTCTCTCCAGTTTTACTATACTGCTTTTCTGCAGATAGTTTATCACCTAGGCTGCCCTGCTTTCTGGACTCTGATCTCTGACACAACAGTATATATACCTTACTATTTAACAATTTTTTGTTCCCCACTCCACTGTGTCCTTTACCTCTGGCGCCCTGTCTGTTCATCCCATACTTCCTATTTTTGGAGTACAGGATTAACCCTCTTCTTTTTTCCCCCTCCTACCTCGATTCATTACTCGGCCGATGGGAGACCATAGGCCGACTAGAGGAGCAGAGGCCGACTCAGGTTGGACCTATGTGGAAAAAGATCTACCGGACCTATTCCTAAGAATCCGGCGGGAACTCAATTCCATATTACCCAAAGAGGAATTTCAAAAACTGGACACTCATACTGTGGGAACCCCACCGACTTCTGAAGATCACCATCGGAAAATCCAGGTGGACGAACGAGTATACAACCTGTCTGACACCATCAAGAATTTCGTACACAGTGAGATTGACTGGTTTTTTCTTTCATGTTATGTTGCCCTGGATCTTATCCCTAGAGGTCTTAGACTTCCGCTGAAACCGACTTTTTCTAATGATTTGCTATTCTCTAAAAAATGGTTTGAAATCAGTGATCAATGTTAAGCACAATTTCTGAAAATGTTAATACTAAAAAGAAAAATGATCTGCCAGGATCTAAGGAACACTATAGACCGCTTAGGGCTATCATCATCACCTCAAATCCTTGCCCCCAATATATACATTAAATACAGTTTTTTGCGTAACTTTGAGTATAATGAGGTACGTAAGAAATGTAATAAACTTATGAGAGACCTCAATGATTACCGGCAGGGTAAAATAAGAAATTGGGAACGGAAATGGCCCCATCACAACAGGGCCCTTGCAGGATATACTAATACTACCAGTTTCTCCTCCGCCCCCTCTCATAGATCTTTAGAGGGCAAACCCGCGTGCCATATCCCTTATCCCACCCAGGGAAAAACCTTTTATAATAGGAACTATTCTAGACAACAAACACTGGTTCCCCCCAGAACACAACATAAACCTTATTCCGTTAGGCCGGCTAACACTTTAGACCACACAAAAGTTGTTCCACCTAGGACGATTCCCCAACTTAGTTCTAAGGAGAAGCCCTCCATCAGTACTAGTAGCATCGTTCCGGCTGCTACTCCCACACTTGTAGAGACATTACAAATCTATACTCTGACTATGGACATTAATGTAAGTTCATCTCCACATATTCCCCTGACCCCTATCCGACTATCATCAGTCAACAGAGAATCAGTAGTTAGGGATGAGCGAACTCGAACTGTATAATTTTGGGGTGTCCGTGACACGGACCCGAACCCGGACATTTTCGTAAAAGTCCGGGTTCGGGTTCGGTGTTCGTCGCTTTCTTCGCGCTTTTGTGACGCTTTCTTGGCGCTTTTTGAAAGGCTGCAAAGCAGCCAATCAACAAGCGTCATACTACTTGCCCCAAGAGGCCATCACAGCCATGCCTACTATTGGCATGGCTGTGATTGGCCAGAGCACCATGTGACCCAGCCTCTATTTAAGCTGGAGTCACATAGCGCCGCCCGTCACTCTGCTCTGATTAGCGTAGGGAGAGGTTGCGGCTGCGACAGTAGGGCGAGATTAGGCAGATTAACTCCTCCAAAGGACTTGATTAACTGATCGATCTGCAGCTGTGGATCATTGAGCTGCTGATCCTCAATTGCTCACTGTTTTTAGGCTGCCCAGACCGTTTGTCAGTCACATTTTTCTGGGGTGATCGGCGGCCATTTTGTGTCTTGTGGTGCGCCAGCACAAGCTGCGACCAAGTGCATTTAACCCTCAATGGTGTGGTTGTTTTTTGGCTAAAGCCTACATCAGGGTGAAGCTGTCACACCAAGTGCATTTAACCCTCAGTAGTGTGGTTGGTCAAGCTATCACACCAAGTGCATTTAACCAGCAATAGTCTGTTCATTTTTTGGCCATATACTAAATCAGGGGCAAGCTGCGCCCGTCACCAAGTGCATTTAACCCTCAGTAGTGTGGTTGGTCAAGCTGTGACACCAAGTGCATTTAACCAGCAATAGTCTGTTCATTTTTTGGCCATATACTACATCAGGGGCAAGCTGCGCCCATCACCAAGTGCATTTAACCAGCAATAGTGTGGTTATTTTTTGGCCATATCCCAGTCTAATTCTGTCACTATATCCATACCGGTCACCCAGCGCCTAAATACTAGGCCTCAAATTTATATCCCGCTAAATCTCTCGTTACCGCTGTCCTGTTGTGGCTGGGAAAGTTATTTAGTGTCCGTCAAAGCACATTTTTTGTTCTGGGTTGAAATACAATTCCCAATTTAGCAATTTAAAAATTTAGTGGTTTCTGCTGTATCAGAGCTATTTGAAATCTATCCCTAAAAGGGTATATAATATTCAAGGTGCACATAGGGTCATTCAGAATAACTTCACACACCCGCTACTGTGCATTTCCAAGTCTAATTCTGTCACTAAACCCATACCTGTCACCCAGCGCCTAAATACTAGGCCTCAAATTTATATCCAGCTAAATCTGTCCTTAGTGCTGTAGCTGGGCGAGTTATTTAGTGTCCGTTCAAGCACATTTCTTGTTCTGGGTTGAAATACAATTCCCAATTTAGCAATTTCATAATTTAGTGGTTTCTGCTATATCAGAGCTATTTGAAATCTATCCCTAAAAGGGTATATAATATTCAAGGTGCACATTGGGTCATTCAGAATAACTTCACACACACCCGCTACTGTGTATTTCCAAGTCTAATTCTGTCACTAAACCCACACCTGTCACCCAGCGCCTAAATACTAGGCCTCAAATTTATATCCTGCTAAATCTCTCGTTAGTGCTGTAGCTGGGCGAGTTATTTAGTGTCCGTTCAAGCACATTTCTTGTTCTGGGTTGAAATACAATTCCCAATTTAGCAATTTCATAATTTAGTGGTTTCTGCTATATCAGAGCTATTTGAAATCTATCCCTAAAAGGGTATATAATATTCAAGGTGCACATTGGGTCATTCAGAATAACTTCACACACACCCGCTACTGTGTATTTCCAAGTCTAATTCTGTCACTAAACCCATACCTGTCACCCAGCGCCTAAATACTAGGCCTCAAATTTATATCCTGCTAAATCTCTCGTTAGTGCTGTAGCTGGGCGAGTTATTTAGTGTCCGTTCAAGCACATTTCTTGTTCTGGGTTGAAATACAATTCCCAATTTAGCAATTTCATAATTTAGTGGTTTCTGCTATATCAGAGCTATTTGAAATCTATCCCTAAAAGGGTATATAATATTCAAGGTGCACATTGGGTCATTCAGAATAACTTCACACACACACGCTTCTGTGCATTTCCAAGTCTAATTCTGTCACTAAATCCATACCGGTCACCCAGTGCCTAAATACTAGGCCTCAAATTTATATCCCGCTGAATTTGAATACAATACATTGGGCCAAATAATATATTTGTTGTTGTGGTGAACCATAACAATGAGAAAAACATCTAGTAAGGGACGCGGACGTGGACATGGTCGTGGTGGTGTTAGTGGACCCTCTGGTGCTGGGAGAGGACGTGGCCGTTCTGCCACATCCACACGTCCTAGTGTACCAACTACCTCAGGTCCCAGTAGCCGCCAGAATTTACAGCGATATATGGTGGGGCCCAATGCCGTTCTAAGGATGGTAAGGCCTGAGCAGGTACAGGCATTAGTCAATTGGGTGGCCGACAGTGGATCCAGCACGTTCACATTATCTCCCACCCAGTCTTCTGCAGAAAGCGCACAGATGGCGCCTGAAAACCAACCCCATCAGTCTGTCACATCACCCCCATGCATACCAGGGAAACTGTCTCAGCCTCAAGTTATGCAGCAGTCTCTTATGCTGTTTGAAGACTCCGCTGGCAGGGTTTCCCAAGGGCATCCACCTAGCCCTTCCCCAGCGGTGAAAGACATAGAATGCACTGACGCACAACCACTTATGTTTCCTGATGATGAGGACATGGGAATACCACCTCAGCATGTCTCTGATGATGACGAAACACAGGTGCCAACTGCTGCGTCTTTCTGCAGTGTGCAGACTGAACAGGAGGTCAGGGATCAAGACTGGGTGGAAGACGATGCAGGGGACGATGAGGTCCTAGACCCCACATGGAATGAAGGTCGTGCCACTGACTTTCACAGTTCGGAGGAAGAGGCAGTGGTGAGACCGAGCCAACAGCGTAGCAAAAGAGGGAGCAGTGGGCAAAAGCAGAACACCCGCCGCCAAGAGACTCCGCCTGCTACTGACCGCAGCCATCTGGGACCGAGCACCCCAAAGGCAGCTTCAAGGAGTTCCCTGGCATGGCACTTCTTCAAACAATGTGCTGACGACAAGACCCGAGTGGTTTGCACGCTGTGCCATCAGAGCCTGAAGCGAGGCATTAACGTTCTGAACCTGAGCACAACCTGCATGACCAGGCACCTGCATGCAAAGCATGAACTGCAGTGGAGTAAACACCTTAAAACCAAGGAAGTCACTCAGGCTCCCCCTGCTACCTCTTCTGCTGCTGCCGCCTCGGCCTATTCTGCTGCTGCTGCCTCGGCCTCTTCCTCCGCCTCTGGAGGAACGTTGGCACCTGCCGCCCAGCAAACAGGGGATGTACCACCAACACCACCACCACCACCTCCGTCACCAAGCGTCTCAACCATGTCACACGCCAGCGTTCAGCTCTCCATCTCACAAACATTTGATAGAAAGCGTAAATTCCCACCTAGCCACCCTCGATCCCTGGCCCTGAATGCCAGCATTTCTAAACTACTGGCCTATGAAATGCTGTCATTTAGGCTGGTGGACACAGACAGCTTCAAACAGCTCATGTCGCTTGCTGTCCCACAGTATGTTGTTCCCAGCCGGCACTACTTCTCCAAGAGAGCCGTGCCTTCCCTGCACAACCAAGTATCCGATAAAATCAAGTGTGCACTGCGCAACGCCATCTGTAGCAAGGTCCACCTAACCACAGATACGTGGACCAGTAAGCACGGCCAGGGACGCTATATCTCCCTAACTGCACACTGGGTAAATGTAGTGGCAGCTGGGCCCCAGGCGGAGAGCTGTTTGGCGCACGTCCTTCCGCCGCCAAGGATCGCAGGGCAACATTCTTTGCCTCCTGTTGCCACCTCCTCCTTCTCGGCTTCCTCCTCCTCTTCTTCCACCTGCTCATCCAGTCAGCCACACACCTTCACCACCAACTTCAGCACAGCCCGGGGTAAACGTCAGCAGGCTATTCTGAAACTCATATGTTTGGGGGACAGGCCCCACACCGCACAGGAGTTGTGGCGGGGTATTGAACAACAGACCGACGAGTGGTTGCTGCCGGTGAGCCTCAAGCCCGGCCTGGTGGTGTGTGATAATGGGCGAAATCTCGTTGCAGCTCTGGGACTAGCCAATTTGACGCACATCCCTTGCTTGGCGCATGTGCTGAATTTGGTGGTGCAGAAGTTCATTCACAACTACCCCGACATGTCAGAGCTGCTGCATAAAGTGCGGGCCGTCTGTTCGCGCTTCCGGCGTTCACATCCTGCTGCTGCTCGCCTGTCTGCGCTACAGCGTAACTTCGGCCTTCCCGCTCACCGCCTCATATGCGACGTGCCCACCAGGTGGAACTCCACCTTGCACATGCTGGACAGACTGTGCGAGCAGCAGCAGGCCATAGTGGAGTTTCAGCTGCAGCACGCACGGGTCAGTCGCACTACAGAACAGCACCACTTCACCACCAATGACTGGGCCTCCATGCGAGACCTGTGTGCCCTGTTGCGCTGTTTCGAGTACTCCACCAACATGGCCAGTGGCGATGACACCGTTATCAGCGTTACAATACCACTTCTATGTCTCCTTGAGAAAACACTTAGGGCGATGATGGAAGAGGAGGTGGCCCAGGAGGAGGAGGAGGAGGAGGAAGAGGGGTCATTTTTAGCACTTTCAGGCCAGTCTCTTCGAAGTGACTCAGAGGGAGGTTTTTGGCAACAGCAGAGGCCAGGTACAAATGTGGCCAGCCAGGGCCCACTACTGGAGGACGAGGAGGACGAGGATGAGGAGGAGGTGGAGGAGGATGAGGATGAAGCATGGTCACAGCGGGGTGGCACCCAACGCAGCTCGGGTCCATCACTGGTGCGTGGCTGGGGGGAAAGGCAGGACGATGACGATACGCCTCCCACAGAGGACAGCTTGTCCTTACCCCTGGGCAGCCTGGCACACATGAGCGACTACATGCTGCAGTGCCTGCGCAACGACAGCAGAGTTGCCCACATTTTAACCTGTGCGGACTACTGTGTTGCCACCCTGCTGGATCCACGCTACAAAGACAATGTGCCCACCTTACTTCCTGCACTGGAGCGTGATAGGAAGATGCGCGAGTACAAGCGCACGTTGGTAGACGCGCTACTGAGAGCATTCCCAAATGTCACAGGGGAACAAGTGGAAGCCCAAGGCCAAGGCAGAGGAGGAGCAAGAGGTCGCCAAGGCAGCTGTGTCACGGCCAGCTCCTCTGAGGGCAGGGTTAGCATGGCAGAGATGTGGAAAACTTTTGTCAACACGCCACAGCTAACTGCACCACCACCTGATACGCAACGTGTTAGCAGGAGGCAACATTTCACTAACATGGTGGAACAGTACGTGTGCACACCCCTCCACGTACTGACTGATGGTTCGGCCCCATTCAACTTCTGGGTCTCTAAATTGTCCACGTGGCCAGAGCTAGCCTTTTATGCCTTGGAGGTGCTGGCCTGCCCGGCAGCCAGCGTTTTGTCTGAACGTGTATTCAGCACGGCAGGGGGCGTCATTACAGACAAACGCAGCCGCCTGTCTACAGCCAATGTGGACAAGCTGACGTTCATAAAAATGAACCAGGCATGGATCCCACAGGACCTGTCCGTCCCTTGTCCAGATTAGACATTAACTACCTCCCCATAACCATATATTATTGGACTCCAGGGCACTTCCTCATTCAATCCTATTTTTATTTTCATTTTACCATTATATTGCGAGGCTACCCAAAGTTGAATGAACCTCTCCTCTGCCTGTGTGCTAGGCCTAAATATATGCCAATGGACTGTTGCAGTGGTGGGTGACGTGAAGCCTCATTCTCTGCTATGACATGCAGACTGATTCTCTGCTGACATGAAGCCAGATTCTCTGTTACGGGACCTCTCTCCTCTGCCTGTGTGCTGGGCCTAAATATATGCCAATGGACTGTTGCAGTGGTGGGTGACGTGAAGCCTCATTCTCTGCTATGACATGCAGACTAATTCTCTGCTGACATGAAGCCAGATTGTCTGTTACGGGACCTCTCTCCTCTGCCTGGGTGCTGGGCCTAAATTTATGACAATGGACTGTTGCAGTGGTGGCTGACGTGAAGCCTGATTCTCTGCTATGACATGCAGACTGATTCTCTGCTGACATGAAGCCAGATCCTCTGTTACGGGACCTCTCTCCTCTGCCTGTGTGTGTGCTGGGCCTAAATATATGCCAATGGACTGTTGCAGTGGTGGCTGACGTGAAGCCTCATTCTCTGCTATGACATGCAGACTGATTCTCTGCTGACATGAAGCCAGATTCTCTGTTACGGGACCTCTCTCCTCTGCCTGTGTGTGTGCTGGGCCTAAATATATGCCAATGGACTGTTGCAGTGGTGGCTGACGTGAAGCCTCATTCTCTGCTATGACATGCAGACTGATTCTCTGCTGACATGAAGCCAGATTCTCTGTTACGGGACCTCTCTCCTCTGCCTGTGTGTGTGCTGGGCCTAAATATATGCCAATGGACTGTTGCAGTGGTGGCTGACGTGAAGCCTCATTCTCTGCTATGACATGCAGACTGATTCTCTGCTGACATGAAGACAGATTCTCTGTTACGGGACCTCCCTCCTCTGCCTGGGTGCTGGGCCTAAATATATGCCAATGGACTGTTGCAGTGGTGGCTGACGTGAAGCCTCATTCTCTGCTATGACATGCAGACTAATTCTCTGCTGACATGAAGACAGATTCTCTGTTACGGGACCTCTCTCCTCTGCCTGTGTGTGTGCTGGGCCTAAATATATGCCAATGGACTGTTGCAGTGGTGGCTGACGTGAAGCCTCATTCTCTGCTATGACATGCAGACTAATTCTCTGCTGACATGAAGCCAGATTGTCTGTTACGGGACCTCTCTCCTCTGCCTGGGTGCTGGGCCTAAATTTATGACAATGGACTGTTGCAGTGGTGGCTGACGTGAAGCCTGATTCTCTGCTATGACATGCAGACTGATTCTCTGCTGACATGAAGCCAGATCCTCTGTTACGGGACCTCTCTCCTCTGCCTGTGTGTGTGCTGGGCCTAAATATATGCCAATGGACTGTTGCAGTGGTGGCTGACGTGAAGCCTCATTCTCTGCTATGACATGCAGACTGATTCTCTGCTGACATGAAGCCAGATTCTCTGTTACGGGACCTCTCTCCTCTGCCTGTGTGTGTGCTGGGCCTAAATATATGCCAATGGACTGTTGCAGTGGTGGCTGACGTGAAGCCTCATTCTCTGCTATGACATGCAGACTGATTCTCTGCTGACATGAAGCCAGATTCTCTGTTACGGGACCTCTCTCCTCTGCCTGTGTGTGTGCTGGGCCTAAATATATGCCAATGGACTGTTGCAGTGGTGGCTGACGTGAAGCCTCATTCTCTGCTATGACATGCAGACTAATTCTCTGCTGACATGAAGACAGATTCTCTGTTACGGGACCTCCCTCCTCTGCCTGGGTGCTGGGCCTAAATATATGCCAATGGACTGTTGCAGTGGTGGCTGACGTGAAGCCTCATTCTCTGCTATGACATGCAGACTAATTCTCTGCTGACATGAAGACAGATTCTCTGTTACGGGACCTCCCTCCTCTGCCTGGGTGCTGGGCCTAAATATATGCCAATGGACTGTTGCAGTGGTGGGTGACGTGAAGCCTCATTCTCTGCTATGACATGCAGACTGATTCTTTGCTGACATGAAGCCAGATTGTCTGTTACGGGACCTCCCTCCTCTGCCTGGGTGCTGGGCCTAAATATATGCCAATGGACTGTTGCAGTGGTGGCTGACGTGAAGCCTCATTCTCTGCTATGACATGCAGACTAATTCTCTGCTGACATGAAGACAGATTCTCTGTTACGGGACCTCCCTCCTCTGCCTGGGTGCTGGGCCTAAATATATGCCAATGGACTGTTGCAGTGGTGGGTGACGTGAAGCCTCATTCTCTGCTATGACATGCAGACTGATTCTCTGCTGACATGAAGCCAGATTGTCTGTTACGGGACCTCTCTCCTCTGCCTGTGTGCTAGGCCTAAATATATGCCAATGGACTGTTGCAGTGGTGGCTGACGTGAAGCCTCATTCTCTGCTATGACATGCAGACTGATTCTCTGCTGACATGAAGCCAGATCGTCTGTTACGGGACCTCTCTGCTCTGCCTGTGTGCTAGGCCTAAATATATGCCAATGGACTGTTGCAGTGGTGGGTGACGTGAAGCCTCATTCTCTGCTATGACATGCAGACTGATTCTCTGCTGTCATGAAGCCAGATTGTCTGTTACGGGACCTCTCTGCTCTGCCTGTGTGCTAGGCCTAAATATATGCCAATGGACTGTTGCAGTGGTGGGTAACGTGAAGCCTCATTCTCTGCTATGACATGCAGACTGATTCTCTGCTGACATGAAGCCAGATTGTCTGTTACGGGACCTCTCTCCTCTGCCTGTGTGCTAGGCCTAAATATATGCCAATGGACTGTTGCAGTGGTGGCTGACGTGAAGCCTCATTCTCTGCTATGACATGCAGACTAATTCTCTGCTGACATGAAGCCAGATTGTCTGTTACGGGACCTCTCTCCTCTGCCTGGGTGCTGGGCCTAAATTTATGACAATGGACTGTTGCAGTGGTGGCTGACGTGAAGCCTGATTCTCTGCTATGACATGCAGACTGATTCTCTGCTGACATGAAGCCAGATCCTCTGTTACGGGACCTCTCTCCTCTGCCTGTGTGTGTGCTGGGCCTAAATATATGCCAATGGACTGTTGCAGTGGTGGCTGACGTGAAGCCTCATTCTCTGCTATGACATGCAGACTGATTCTCTGCTGACATGAAGCCAGATTCTCTGTTACGGGACCTCTCTCCTCTGCCTGTGTGTGTGCTGGGCCTAAATATATGCCAATGGACTGTTGCAGTGGTGGCTGACGTGAAGCCTCATTCTCTGCTATGACATGCAGACTAATTCTCTGCTGACATGAAGACAGATTCTCTGTTACGGGACCTCCCTCCTCTGCCTGGGTGCTGGGCCTAAATATATGCCAATGGACTGTTGCAGTGGTGGCTGACGTGAAGCCTCATTCTCTGCTATGACATGCAGACTAATTCTCTGCTGACATGAAGACAGATTCTCTGTTACGGGACCTCTCTCCTCTGCCTGGGTGCCGGGGCCTAAATATCTGAGAATGGACTGTTCCAGTGGTGGGTGACGGGAAGCCAGATTCTCTGCTATGGAACCTCTCTCCAATTGATTTTGGTTAATTTTTATTTATTTAATTTTTATTTTAATTCATTTCCCTATCCACATTTGTTTGCAGGGGATTTACCTACATGTTGCTGCCTTTTGCAGCCCTCTAGCTCTTTCCTGGGCTGTTTTACAGCCTTTTTAGTGCCGAAAAGTTCGGGTCCCCATTGACTTCAATGGGGTTCGGGTTCGGGACGAAGTTCGGATCGGGTTCGGATCCCGAACCCGAACATTTCCGGGATGTTCGGCCGAACTTCTCGAACCCGAACATCCAGGTGTTCGCTCAACTCTATCAGTAGTCTTATCCCCTTGTATTGGTAAGAATGGTGATTTATCTAAAGGACCCCTTAGTGAATACCCAGCTGATTCTACACTTAATTTCTCTGTACACTCCACTTCCACCATTCATGACGACCTTTTTTTAGATCTTCCGGAAAACTTATCAGAGAGCCCTTTTTTAGGGAAAATAGCATCAGACACTGCCTCACTTCCCCCGACACCACCAAACAGACCCACATTTTGCAGTATTCAACAACTCACCCCATTCCTGACACCGACTGGTCCATCACCTCACAGGGTGTCATTCGATCACCAGAACCACAAAATCACCCAATTCTTCACCCCAGTATCACAAACCAGAAAAAGGCGAAACGTTCCAGAGGATGCCGCGGAGGCAAATCTAAACACACCCGAAAAGAAAAAACCAAAAACATAATAGGATCACCTATGGTCCCAATAGATATCTGTCCTCTAAGTGAAACCTTATCACTTCCTACTACCGCTCCTTTGGACCGTAGTTCCCCTTCCCCTGAACCTAATATTGCCAAAGGTATTTTTAACCTCTCTAAACACAGTCTGTCTACTGATGAAACAAAATTGCTTAGTAAAGGGTTGTCTTTCTGCCCATCCAATCCTCCAGATCCCTTTGAACTCTTTGTGGATCTGAATAAATTCATCCGTAACCTTACTCTAAAACGTCATTTTAAAATTAAAGAACTCACCAAAATAAACACCACTGCTAATACCACAGAGACTACAAAGTCTATCATTGACCCTCTCATCCTGACATCTGAAAAAGAAGGCCCAACCCCCATCCGGTCCAAACTTTGTATGAAATCCACTTTTTATCCACTAGAGAGTAAAGGTCCCCACCTCGAGAGCTACTACAACATGGTTCTCGATGACTTTAAATCACTTACTACTAATAATAAGGCACCATCTGACGTTAGACACCACAATCTAACCTCTAAGGAGAAAAAAGCTCTAAAAAACCTGCGCAATAATAATGATATTGTCATTAAGAACGCTGACAAAGGAGGGGGAGTCGTAATTATGGACACTGACTATTATCTCAAAGAAGCCAACAATATCCTCTCAGATCCAGAGTATTACAGAACCCTAGATAGTGACCCGACTGATGTTTTTAAAAAGTCACTTACTTCACTAATTGAACTAGGTTATGCCTCTGGGATCATAGATAAGAAAGAAAAACAATTCCTTATCCCTTTCCACCCGGCAACTGCTATTTTTTATTTTCTTCCAAAAATCCATAAGAACGACAAAAACCCGCCGGGCAGACCAATTATTTCAGGGATAGACTCCCTTACCACTAACCTCTCAGCCTATGTGGATTCCTTCCTTCAAAAGTACGTTCAATTACTGCCGTCCTATCTAAGGGATTCGTCACACCTAATTAATCTCTTGAAGAGTATACAGTGGCATGATAATTATATTTGGGTCACCCTTGATGTGACTGCACTATATAGCAACATTAGACATGACTTAGGTCTAATGGCTGTTAAACACTATCTGGAAGGTGACCCACTATTACCTAACGAACAAAAAGAATTCATATGTAAAGGCATTGATTTTATTCTACATCACAACTATTTTACCTTTAACGAGAAATTTTATATACAACGAAAAGGGACCGCGATGGGGACAAAATTCGCGCCATCTTACGCTAATCTCCTTATGGGTCGCTTTGAAGAATTACACAACCTTTTATATAACCCTAAGATTAAATTTTACCGTCGCTATATAGACGACATTATTTTTATCTGGGAAGGCACTGATGTCGAACTTTTATCTTTTTTTAATGTTCTTAATACCAATGATTGGGGCCTATCGTTTAGCATTGACCATCATCCATTAGAAGCTATATTCTTAGATATCCACCTCAATTCCTTCAATAAGACCATCCATACAAAAACCTTTTTTAAGAAGGTGGACGCAAACAGTTTCCTCGATTTCACCAGCTGCCATTATCTGAAATGGAAAAAAAATATTCCTTTCAGCCAAATGAAGCGTTTAAGAAGGAACTGCTCCGACGACCATATCCTCAAAAGGCAATTAACTCTTCTAAAAAACCGCTTTAGAGAAAAAGGTTACCCCAAACCACTTATAGCAGGATCTGAAAAACGGGCACTTTCACTTAATCAAGATGAATCATTAAAACCTAAGATTATTGTCAAAAATGATCGCCCTTTCGAAAGGATGGAAACCCAATCTTATCTGGTTACCAGATATAACACCGAACACAAAAAAATTAGGGAAATTTTAGCCAAACACTGGCCTATTCTACAGAAGGACCCCATATTGGGTAAAATACTCCCACTCACCCCTTCACTCACCTTCAGAAGAGCGCCGACCCTAAAAAATATACTGGCCCCTTCATGTCCTAAACTAAAACACAAACGTGCAAAAACGTCCATCTTTGGGGAACCCTTAACATCCATGCCAGCTGCTATCCCGGAGCCAAGCGGGATCTCTAAATGCTATAGGACTAGATGTAAATGTTGTAAAATGATCATACATGGTAGGAAGACAATTAACATTCCAGGAACAGATGAAGTGTTCACCCTCAGACATAATTTGAGCTGTAGCTCCACAAATGTTATATATCTGCTGGAATGTTCATGTCAATTAAAATACATAGGTCGGACTACTCAAACAGTCAGAGAGCGCATGAATGACCATAGGTCAAACATAAAAAGAAAGGTACTAACACACAGTGTCTCTAGACACTTTTCAGAGATTCATGATGGGAATCCGCAATGTCTCTCTGTCACCCCACTTGAATGGGTCCCTTCCTCTTTCCAGAACCTGGCGAGGAAGGAGATGTATTGGATCTATCGTATGAACACGCTAACACCTTTTGGCCTCAATGAGAGTCTTGAATACACTAAATATTGATCAATCGTCCGTCCTGCCTGTCCATTTATTTATCCTTATTGTAGTTTTAGAGCTATCCTACTACATATATTTTATATATTTATATTGTTTTTTTATAGAATTTTCCTTCTATGTACATATATCCATATGTATGTGTATATGCATATATATTTGGATGTGGTATTTATGTATATATATATATATTAAATTTTTATTTATTTATTTATTATTATTATTATTATTATTTTTTTTTTTGTATATATGTATTTTTCCATATATATTTATATTTTTATTCTATATATCTGTTTTTTATATGTGTGTGTGTACATGTATGTGTGTATATATATACATGTATGTGTGTGTGTGTATATATATATATATATGTATATCTCATCTTTTTGATTTTTATTGATTTTTATCTATTTATATATATTTTTAATTCTCATTTTTTTATTATATATATATATATATTATTTTTTTTTTTATATATATATTTTTTTTTTTATTATTTAGTATTAGTTTTTTCCCTATACTAATCTACTAATATATCCTGTAATTGTGGTATACATAGATATGGATATTCATTGCATTGTACTTTTGAGGTTCTATATTATTTTATTTTATTTTACTATATTTCATTCTATAGCACAATATTTCTAGCCTGTTGGCAGCCCTCTGCACGCTTTTCTATGGTGGAGCGCATTGTTCCTGATGCGTTCCACACACCGTAACCCCAGTTTGGCCTGTGGTGGAGCGCATCGTCCCCGATGCGTTCCACATACCGGAACTTCTGTCTGACGCACCACCTCTGATGCGTTCCAGGCCTCCGCACTTCCGGTTTACACATCTTTTTATTTTTGATCTTTTTTATGTCTCCCTCATGCCCCTTATTGTTTGGTCCCTCTTATACACTGGCCCTGTGCTTATACTTCTTTTTTACTCTGTCGCCCTCGGCCCCAGCCCTGCTTCTATGACGGACATCTGGAACGCACTTCCGGTGATGCGTTCCACACACCGGAAGTCCCTCCGGCTGAGTCCGTTCTCAGCCATAAGGTTTCTTGCAGCTGTTCATACCGATAAGAAGATCGAGTGAGACTACCCTAGAGGGGCACACTCTGTCTGATAGTTTTGTCGCTTTATATTTGTACTATTTATATTATTTTTACACTGTATATTTACCATGATTGATGTCACTTCCGGTAATGACACCCACCACTGTTTTGGCGCCAAACACGCCTCCTTTTTCACCTGTGATTCTGCTATATATGGCTGTATGTTTCTTTATTTCTTTGTATAAACCTATCACTGACTCTGCTCCTGAGGAAGGGGTCTATGTGTCCCCGAAACGCGTTGAGCCTACCTGATTTATTCTTCAATTAAAGGGATTATACCTGAAGACCCTTGGTGTGGACTGCCGTATTTTTTTACCACTCTACTTACGAACCAGGCGAGGGAGGTGGCTGTATTGGGTGTCTTGAGTTTTATCCCTCTACACCCCTCCCTGGTGAAGTGAGTTTCGGCGTTGTTTACCTTCTACCCTACCTTTTTTATCAGTTATTCCTCGTGACCCCATAGGGGCTTTTAATTAATTATTTATCTAACAGTGTTTCCTCTGCCGTATTCTGAGACACTCTATACCATAGCATTCACTACATGTTATCAGCGGTTGGCGCCATTTGGTGATTTTTTTCTTCTTTATCTCCCTACATAAAGAGTCATCTAGTGCAGAACATTCTGTGGGCTTAAAACATCTGATAAAAATATATTAGGTTCTACTCCATAACTCAAATAAGTCAAACACGTATGAATATAGGATGTTCTCTTTAGTATGCTTGGTGCTGCATGTGATAACATGGTTACATGTGGTACAGCTATACAGCCTAACCACTTCCAGACCGGGCCATTTAACCCCATCCTGACCAAGCCTAATTTTGCAAATCTGACATGTCACTTTACGTGGTTTACTTAACTATGCTATTCTGAGTTTGTTTGTTTGTTTGCGACACATTGTACGCCATGTGAACGGTAATTTTGAGTCAATATTAGGGATGAGCGAACTCGAACTGTATAGTTCGGGTTCGTACCGAATTTTGGGGTGTCCGTGACACGGACCCGAACCCGGACATTTTCGTAAAAGTCCGGGTTCGGGTTCGGTGTTCGTCGCTTTCTTGGCGCTTTTGTGACGCTTTCTTGGCGCTTTTTGAAAGGCTGCAAAGCAGCCAATCAACAAGCGTCATACTACTTGCCCCAAGAGGCCGTCACAGCCATGCCTACTATTGGCATGGCTGTGATTGGCCAGAGCACCATGTGACCCAGCCTCTATTTAAGCTGGAGTCACATAGCGCCGCCCGTCACTCTGCTCTGATTAGCGTAGGGAGAGGTTGCGGATGCGACAGTAGGGCGAGATTAGGCAGATTAACTCCTCCAAAGGACTTCACTTGATTAATCGATCGATCTGCAGCTGTGCATCATTGAGCTGCTGAAATTCAAATGCTCACTCACTGTTTTTAGGCTGCCCAGACCGTTTGTCAGTCACTTTTTTCTGGGGTGATCGGCGGCCATTTTGTGTCTTGTGCGGTGCTGCGACCAAGTGCATCCAAGCTGCGACCAAGTGCATTTAACCCTCAATGGTGTGGTTGTTTTTTGGCTAAAGCCTACATCAGGGTGAAGCTGTCACACCAAGTGCATTTAACCAGCAATAGTCTGTTCATTTTTTGGCCATATACTAAATCAGGGGCAAGCTGCGCCTGTCACCAAGTGCATTTAACCCTCAATGGTGTGGTTGTTTTTTGGCTAAAGCCTACATCAGGGTGAAGCTGTCACACCAAGTGCATTTAACCAGCAATAGTCTGTTTATTTTTTGGCCATATACTACATCAGGGGCAAGCTGCGCCCGTCACCAAGTGCATTTAACCCTCAGTAGTGTGGTTCGTCAAGCTGTGACACCAAGTGCATTTAACCAGCAATAGTCTGTTCATTTTTTGGCCATATACTACATCAGGGGCAAGCTGCGCCCGTCACCAAGTGCATTTAACCCTCAGTAGTGTGGTTGGTCAAGCTATCACACCAAGTGCATTTAACCAGCAATAATCTGTTCATTTTTTGGCCATATACTAAATCAGGGGCAAGCTGCGCCCGTCACCAAGTGCATTTAACCAACAATAGTCTGTTCATTTTTTGGCCATATACTACATCAGGGGCAAGCTGCGCCCGTCACCAAGTGCATTTAACCCTCAGTAGTGTGGTTGGTCAAGCTATCACACCAAGTGCATTTAACCAGCAATAGTCTGTTCATTTTTTGGCCATATACTAAATCAGGGGCAAGCTGCGCCCGTCACCAAGTGCATTTAACCCTCAGTAGTGTGGTTGGTCAAGCTATCACACCAAGTGCATTTAACCAGCAATAGTCTGTTCATTTTTTGGCCATATACTAAATCAGGGGCAAGCTGCGCCCGTCACCAAGTGCATTTAACCAGCAATAGTCTGTTCATTTTTTGGCCATATACTACATCAGGGGCAAGCTGCGCCCGTCACCAAGTGCATTTAACCCTCAGTAGTGTGGTTCGTCAAGCTGTGACACCAAGTGCATTTAACCAGCAATAGTCTGTTCATTTTTTGGCCATATACTACATCAGGGGCAAGCTGCGCCCGTCACCAAGTGCATTTAACCAGCAATAGTGTGGTTATTTTTTGGCCATATCCCAGTCTAATTCTGTCACTAAATCCATACCGGTCACCCAGCGCCTAAATACTAGGCCTCAAATTTATATCCCGCTAAATCTCTCGTTACCGCTGTCCTGTTGTGGCTGGGAAAGTTATTTAGTGTCCGTCAAAGCACATTTTTTGTTCTGGGTTGAAGTACAATTCCCAATTTAGCAATTTCATAATTTAGTGGTTCCTGCTATATCAGAGCTATTTGAAATCTATCCCTAAAAGGGTATATAATATTCAAGGTGCACATAGGGTCATTCAGAATAACTTCACACACACGCTACTGTGCATTTCCAAGTCTAATTCTGTCGCTAAATCCATACCGGTCACCCAGCGCCTAAATACTAGGCCTCAATTTTATATCCCGCTAAATCTCTCGTTACCGCTGTCCTGTTGTGGCTGGGAAAGTTATTTAGTGTCCGTCAAAGCACATTTTTTGTTCTGGGTTGAAGTTCAATTCCCAATTTAGCAATTTCATAATTTAGTGGTTCCTGCTATATCAGAGCTATTTGAAATCTATCCCTAAAAGGGTATATAATATTCAAGGTGCACATAGGGTCATTCAGAATAACTTCACACACACGCTACTGTGCATTTCCAAGTCTAATTCTGTCGCTAAATCCATACCGGTCACCCAGCGCCTAAATACTAGGCCTCAAATTTATATCCCGCTAAATCTCTCGTTACCGCTGTCCTGTTGTGGCTGGGAAAGTTATTTAGTGTCCGTCAAAGCACATTTTTTGTTCTGGGTTGAAATACAATTCCCAATTTAGCAATTTCATAATTTAGTGGTTTCTGCTATATCAGAGCTATTTGAAATCTATCCCTAAAAGGGTATATAATATTCAAGGTGCACATAGGGTCATTCAGAATAACTTCACACACACGCTACTGTGCATTTCCAAGTCTAATTCTGTTAGTAAATCCATACCGGTCACCCAGCGCCTAAATACTAGGCCTCAAATTTATATCCCGCTGAATTTGAATACAATACATTGGGCCAAATAATATTTTTGTTGTTGTGGTGAACCATAACAATGAGAAAAACATCTAGTAAGGGACGCGGACGTGGACATGGTCGTGGTGGTGTTAGTGGACCCTCTGGTGCTGGGAGAGGACGTGGCCGTTCTGCCACATCCACACGTCCTAGTGTACCAACTACCTCAGGTCCCAGTAGCCGCCAGAATTTACAGCGATATATGGTGGGGCCCAATGCCGTTCTAAGGATGGTAAGGCCTGAGCAGGTACAGGCATTAGTCAATTGGGTGGCCGACAGTGGATCCAGCACGTTCACATTATCTCCCACCCAGTCTTCTGCAGAAAGCGCACAGATGGCGCCTGAAAACCAACCCCATCAGTCTGTCACATCACCCCCATGCATACCAGGGAAACTGTCTCAGCCTCAAGTTATGCAGCAGTCTCTTATGCTGTTTGAAGACTCCGCTGGCAGGGTTTCCCAAGGGCATCCACCTAGCCCTTCCCCAGCGGTGAAAGATATAGAATGCACTGACGCACAACCACTTATGTTTCCTGATGATGAGGACATGGGAATACCACCTCAGCATGTCTCTGATGATGACGAAACACAGGTGCCAACTGCTGCGTCTTTCTGCAGTGTGCAGACTGAACAGGAGGTCAGGGATCAAGACTGGGTGGAAGACGATGCAGGGGATGATGAGGTCCTAGACCCCACATGGAATGAAGGTCGTGCCACTGACTTTCACAGTTCGGAGGAAGAGGCAGTGGTGAGACCGAGCCAACAGCGTAGCAAAAGAGGGAGCAGTGGGCAAAAGCAGAACACCCGCCGCCAAGAGACTCCGCCTGCTACTGCCCGCCGCCATCTGGGACCGAGCACCCCAAAGGCAGCTTCAAGGAGTTCCCTGGCATGGCACTTCTTCAAACAATGTGCTGACGACAAGACCCGAGTGGTTTGCACGCTGTGCCATCAGAGCCTGAAGCGAGGCATTAACGTTCTGAACCTGAGCACAACCTGCATGACCAGGCACCTGCATGCAAAGCATGAACTGCAGTGGAGTAAACACCTTAAAACCAAGGAAGTCACTCAGGCTCCCCCTGCTACCTCTTCTGCTGCTGCCGCCTCGGCCTCTTCTGCTGCTGCCGCCTCGGCCTCTTCTGCTGCTGCCGCCTCAGCCTCTTCCTCCGCCTCTGGAGGAACGTTGGCACCTGCCGCCCAGCAAACAGGGGATGTACCACCAACACCACCACCACCACCTCCGTCACCAAGCGTCTCAACCATGTCACACGGCAGCGTTCAGCTCTCCATCTCACAAACATTTGAGAGAAAGCGTAAATTCCCACCTAGCCACCCTCGATCCCTGGCCCTGAATGCCAGCATTTCTAAACTACTGGCCTATGAAATGCTGTCATTTAGGCTGGTGGACACAGACAGCTTCAAACAGCTCATGTCGCTTGCTGTCCCACAGTATGTTGTTCCCAGCCGCCACTACTTCTCCAAGAGAGCCGTGCCTTCCCTGCACAACCAAGTATCCGATAAAATCAAGTGTGCACTGCGCAACGCCATCTGTGGCAAGGTCCACCTAACCACAGATACGTGGACCAGTAAGCACGGCCAGGGACGCTATATCTCCCTAACTGCACACTGGGTAAATGTAGTGGCAGCTGGGCCCCAGGCGGAGAGCTGTTTGGCGCACGTCCTTCCGCCGCCAAGGATCGCAGGGCAACATTCTTTGCCTCCTGTTGCCACCTCCTCCTTCTCAGCTTCCTCCTCCTCTTCTTCCACCTGCTCATCCAGTCAGCCACACACCTTCACCACCAACTTCAGCACAGCCCGGGGTAAACGTCAGCAGGCCATTCTGAAACTCATATGTTTGGGGGACAGGCCCCACACCGCACAGGAGTTGTGGCGGGGTATAGAACAACAGACCGACGAGTGGTTGCTGCCGGTGAGCCTCAAGCCCGGCCTGGTGGTGTGCGATAATGGGCGAAATCTCGTTGCAGCTCTGGGACTAGCCAATTTGACGCACATCCCTTGCTTGGCGCATGTGCTGAATTTGGTGGTGCAGAAGTTCATTCACAACTACCCCGACATGTCAGAGCTGCTGCATAAAGTGCGGGCCGTCTGTTCGCGCTTCCGGCGTTCACATCCTGCTGCTGCTCGCCTGTCTGCGCTACAGCGTAACTTCGGCCTTCCCGCTCACCGCCTCATATGCGACGTGCCCACCAGGTGGAACTCCACCTTGCACATGCTGGACAGACTGTGCGAGCAGCAGCAGGCCATAGTGGAGTTTCAGCTGCAGCACGCACGGGTCAGTCGCACTACAGAACAGCACCACTTCACCACCAATGACTGGGCCTCCATGCGAGACCTGTGTGCCCTGTTGCGCTGTTTCGAGTACTCCACCAACATGGCCAGTGGCAATGACGCCGTTATCAGCGTTACAATACCACTTCTATGTCTCCTTGAGAAAACACTTAGGGCGATGATGCAAGAGGAGGTGGCCCAGGAGGAGGAGGAGGAGGAAGAGGGGTCATTTTTAGCACTTTCAGGCCAGTCTCTTCGAAGTGACTCAGAGGGAGGTTTTTGGCAACAGCAGAGGCCAGGTACAAATGTGGCCAGACAGGGCCCACTACTGGAGGACGAGGAGGACGAGGATGAGGAGGAGGTGGAGGAGGATGAGGATGAAGCATGGTCACAGCGGGGTGGCACCCAACGCAGCTCGGGTCCATCACTGGTGCGTGGCTGGGGGGAAAGGCAGGACGATGACGATACGCCTCCCACAGAGGACAGCTTGTCCTTACCCCTGGGCAGCCTGGCACACATGAGCGACTACATGCTGCAGTGCCTGCGCAACGACAGCAGAGTTGCCCACATTTTAACCTGTGCGGACTACTGGGTTGCCACCCTGCTGGATCCACGCTACAAAGACAATGTGCCCACCTTACTTCCTGCACTGGAGCGTGATAGGAAGATGCGCGAGTACAAGCGCACGTTGGTAGACGCGCTACTGAGAGCATTCCCAAATGTCACAGGGGAACAAGTGGAAGCCCAAGGCCAAGGCAGAGGAGGAGCAAGAGGTCGCCAAGGCAGCTGTGTCAATGCCAGCTCCTTTGAGGGCAGGGTTAGCATGGCAGAGATGTGGAAAACTTTTGTCAACACGCCACAGCTAACTGCACCACCACCTGATACGCAACGTGTTAGCAGGAGGCAACATTTCACTAACATGGTGGAACAGTACGTGTGCACACCCCTCCACGTACTGACTGATGGTTCGGCCCCATTCAACTTCTGGGTCTCTAAATTGTCCACGTGGCCAGAGCTAGCCTTTTATGCCTTGGAGGTGCTGGCCTGCCCGGCGGCCAGCGTTTTGTCTGAACGTGTATTCAGCACGGCAGGGGGCGTCATTACAGACAAACACAGCCGCCTGTCTACAGCCAATGTGGACAAGCTGACGTTCATAAAAATGAACCAGGCATGGATCCCACAGGATCTGTCCGTCCCTTGTCCAGATTAGACATTAACTACCTCCCCTTAACCATATATTATTGGACTCCAGGGCACTTCCTCATTCAATCCTATTTTTATTTTCATTTTACCATTATATTGCGAGGCTACCCAAAGTTGAATGAACCTCTCCTGTGTCTGGGTGCCGGGGCCTAAATATATGCCAATGGACTGTTCCAATGTTGGGTGACGTGAAGCCTGATTCTCTGCTATGACATGCAGAATGATTCTCTGCTGACATGAAGCCAGATTGTCTGTTACGGGACCTCTCTCCTCTGCCTGTGTGCTGGGCCTAAATATATGCCAATGGACTGTTGCAGTGGTGGCTGACGTGAAGCCTCATTCTCTGCTATGACATGCAGACTAATTCTCTGCTGACATGAAGACAGATTCTCTGTTACGGGACCTCTCTCCTCTGCCTGTGTGCTGGGCCTAAATATATGCCAATGGACTGTTGCAGTGGTGGCTGACGTGAAGCCTCATTCTCTGCTATGACATGCAGACTGATTCTCTGCTGACATGAAGCCAGATTCTCTGTTACGGGACCTCCCTCCTCTGCCTGGGTGCTGGGCCTAAATATATGCCAATGGACTGTTGCAGTGGTGGCTGACGTGAAGCCTCATTCTCTGCTATGACATGCAGACTGATTCTCTGCTGACATGAAGCCAGATTCTCTGTTACGGGACCTCCCTCCTCTGCCTGGGTGCTGGGCCTAAATATATGCCAATGGACTGTTGCAGTGGTGGCTGACGTGAAGCCTCATTCTCTGCTATGACATGCAGACTAATTCTCTGCTGACATGAAGACAGATTCTCTGTTACGGGACCTCTCTCCTCTGCCTGTGTGTGTGCTGGGCCTAAATATATGCCAATGGACTGTTGCAGTGGTGGCTGACGTGAAGCCTCATTCTCTGCTATGACATGCAGACTGATTCTCTGCTGACATGAAGCCAGATTCTCTGTTACGGGACCTCCCTCCTCTGCCTGGGTGCTGGGCCTAAATATATGCCAATGGACTGTTGCAGTGGTGGCTGACGTGAAGCCTCATTCTCTGCTATGACATGCAGACTGATTCTCTGCTGACATGAAGACAGATTCTCTGTTACGGGACCTCCCTCCTCTGCCTGGGTGCTGGGCCTAAATATATGCCAATGGACTGTTGCAGTGGTGGCTGACGTGAAGCCTCATTCTCTGCTATGACATGCAGACTAATTCTCTGCTGACATGAAGCCAGATTCTCTGTTACGGGACCTCTCTCCTCTGCCTGGGTGCTGGGCCTAAATTTATGAAAATGGACTCTTACAGTGGTGGGTGACGTGAAGCCAGATTCTCTGCTATGGGACCTCTCTCCAATTGATTTTGGTTAATTTTTATTTATTTAATTTTTATTTTAATTCATTTCCCTATCCACATTTGTTTGCAGGGGATTTACCTACATGTTGCTGCCTTTTGCAGCCCTCTAGCTCTTTCCTGGGCTGTTTTACAGCCTTTTTAGTGCCGAAAAGTTTGGGTCCCCATTGACTTCAATGGGGTTCGGGTTCGGGACGAAGTTCGGATCGGGTTCGGATCCCGAACCCGAACATTTCCGGGATGTTCGGCCGAACTTCTCGAACCCGAACATCCAGGTGTTCGCTCAACTCTAGTCAATATGTTTTACCTTTATTTATAAAAAAATCTAACATTTACAGAAAATTTGGAAAAAGTTACTATTTTAAAATTTTAATCTCTCTGCTTTTAAGACAGATAGTTATCCCTCATAAAAATACTTATTGATTAACATTCACCATATGTCTACTTTATGTTGGCATCATTTAGGTAATGCATTTTTAGTTTTCTAGGACACTAAAAGGTTTGGAATTTTAGAAGCAATTTTTGAAATTTTCAAGAAAATTTCCAAAATCAAAATCAATTTTTTAAGGAACAATTCAGTTCTGAAGTCACTATGAGGAACTTGCATAATATAAACCAAAAACTCAAAAACTGGCCTAAACGGGTGAAAATGCTCCAAACCCAGACACTGTAGTGTGTTTATAACTGGGTGAGCAATTCCTCCGCATGCGGTCCGCAGACAATAGCAATCCCCAGCAAAAAATGCGTACAATGGAGGATGCTGGCGCGGACCGCATGCACCACAAGAACATCTTACACAAAATGATACATTGTGCAGATGAAAAAATATACATACACAATTCACTGCAAAAAATGCACCAAAATGATATGCAACTGACATAGACCCTGTTCACACACCACGGGCAGGTTAGTGGTAGGACCCCATGCGTGCTGAGACACCGTGACGTGGTGCATGAGGGGCTCCAATATGTTCCTGACTGGAAGATATTGGCAAAGTTCTCAGCTTTTAACATCGGCCTGAGGAATTGGCTAGTATTGTCAGTTGCATATCATTTTGGTGCATTTTTTGCAGTGAATTGTATAATATAAACCACCCATAAATTACCCAATTTTAGAAACTACACCCCCTCAAGCTATTCAAAACTCATTGTTAGTAACCCTTAAGTATTTCATAGGAATTAAAGCAAAATGGAGGTGAAATTTCAAAATTTCCAATTTTTTTAAGCGATTTTTCATTTTAATCCAATTTTTCCTGTAACAAAATAAACCTTAATATTTATTAACCTGCTTCTGCAGTTTACATAAACACCCCATATTTACATAAACACCCAAATTATGGTGATAACAAACTTATATAGTTTTTTTGATGACAAGGTTTTTTGGGAAGCTGTTTTTTATGTAATTTTTTTTTATGGCGTTCACCTGATTGAGTAGATCATGAGATATTTTTATAGATCCAGTAATTACGGATAATAAACGTGTACATATGTTGTTTTTTTTGCTTTATACAATAAGAGCATTTTTAGAAAAAAATCATATTTTTGTGTTGCCATTTTCTTAGAGCAGTATTATTTTAATTTTGCTATTGTCTTGTTTGAGGGCCTGTTTTTTTCTGGGATGGGGTGATGTTTTTATTGGTACCATTTTGAGGTACAGTACATACAACTTTTTGGCTAACGATGTTTTTGGGGGAGAGTGACTAAAAAATAGCTATTTTGGCAGAATTTTTTTTTTTTTTTTTTTTTTTTTTTACACAGTTTCCCTGATGGGATAGATCATGTGATATTTTTATAGAGCCAGTCGTTATGGACACGGTGATGCCAAATATGTCTATTTTATTCTTTTTTTCTATTTTTAACAATTTTAAAGTGATTTAATTGAAGAAAAGGGTGCATTTTTACATGTGAAACTTTTACTTTTATAAAACACTTTTTTTTTATGTGTGTTACTTTATTTTTTGCACTTTGTGTCCCCCATAAGTTCATACAAGACCTCTTGGGGAGATTTAACATCACATTTCTTATTTTTTTTTTTTTTTTACTATCGATTTCTCCTGTAACTGCAGCTGATATAGTAGTCCCAGTTACAGGCGGAATACAGCCCCAGAGAGGTTGTACAGCATAATACTGCACTGTTCAACTCCTGCAGTCTCCCGGCCCCGGGGGCGTGACATGACCGCCGGGCCAGAACAGGAAGCGGCATATCGCTTTCTTAGCTGAATATACAGCACATCATGTTATAGCACAGGAGTAGCTGAGCAGACTGATGTATGGTTTGGGGGGAATAGGTTTCGTATAGGATGTATTTCATTTAGCAAAATTTTTGCTCATTCTGGGCTTAGGCTACGTTCACACGATCTGTCAGAGGATCAGGCTACCGGAGCTCACTATATCCTGCCATGCCAGATATGACCGTGCACTGCCAGATCCCCATTGACTATTATGGGATCTGCTTTTCCGGCATACATAAATGACAAATTTTGGATGGACAAAAACTTTTCCTTGCAATGGTTTTTGGTGTGGCCGACAGCTGGCATTTGTGCCGAATCAGACAGCCTGATCAGCATGTGGCAGATGTAAACCCACCCTTAGTCTAGTGGGCAGTGTGACAGTTATCTCTGTGTGCACATTCATATGGGAAAGGCTGGTAATCATTGTTAGGGCCGCCCAGTGGACTCCTAATTCTAGAATGAGCAGTCTGCATTCTCGGTGCACATTTTAAGTCATATTAAGGCTAGAGAGCTGCATTCAAATTTCTGCTGGTTTCTAATAGAATTAGTAAAAAATGTAATTAGTAGCATGACTGACTGCTACAATGGAATACTGAGTGAGATTTCCTAAATGACCCCTATACAGATGCTAAACTAGCAGGTGGTGCTGGAGAATGTGAACTCAGAAACCTACAAAAATATGAAATCAGCTCTGGATAAAATGCAAAAGATGGACACAGTGCAGCAGAGTTAACAGTCACGGTGATAATGGATGTAGCGGTGTGGGAGTTAACTCTGCTACATCCGTAATGTAACTTGAAGATAAAATTTAAAATTTTATCAAATATAGTTTATTTATTGTATTAAAAAGTTGATGTTTGCTGATATACTTTGTGTTTCAATTACTCACAGTTCTTAGGATCTCTTGATGTCTGTGAATCGAACTCTTCATTGATTACTTCCAGTGGATGAATATCTTTCCTGGTGATGTAATGCTTAAAGTGGTGCAGGGCTCGTTACAAGTTTTCATTCTCTGGAAGGAAACAACGATGGTTCCAGTTCAATGACTACAAGTAGAGATCTTGAAAACCATGAGGAATTGCTACACAAAATGTATTAGAAAATTGTGTAACCATTCGGTATACAAATAATAACATTTTTCCCCTTTACCTAGCCCTTTAACGTTAGTGGACTCTTAGATCAGCTCCACATATATCTGGCTCAGTTCCCTCTGGCGTGAAGTAGTAAAGGCCAGAGGGAAACTGAAGCTGGAACTGATCCCATAGTTTTCTATTGGATCCTTCATGTAAATCCAGTGCATCACTGATCATGTCAAACATAGGTGGACAGAAAAACGCCACACGTAGTGTTTTCCTGTCTGGCGCTATCAGTGTATAGATGCCCAATCTATACACATATATATATATATCAGTTGTGTCTGGCCACTAGCCTGAAGCAGCTGGCCAGACAACTAATATATGTGAAGGGGGCTGTAGCGCATTAAATAAACATTGCAATAATTAACACCATGCTTTTCAATGGCTATTGTTTTACTGCAGTTTACTTAATGAGCTAAATGTCAAGCTGGAAAATATCTTAATATAAACTGTTCCATAAAGAGAAAAATCCTAGTGGACAAGTATAGAATCTCACCTACACTGTCCCCAGACTACGCTCCAACTTCAGATCCCCTTGCCACAGATAGTCCAGTACTTGAATGACCCATTCCTCAATTGCCTTCTTGTACTCCCAGCTGTCTTTGGCATGGGTCACTACGTAGGCCGAAACTTCAGGATTCAGTTGGGTGGGGGGTACCGCAACTCCGGGTGGGGGAGTGGATGCTCGTGTCGCCTCCGCCCCACCGGCTGGTACAGACATCGGACACTGCTGGTTCTCCAGGTGCCCGCTTCTCCAGAGCAGCCTGTATATCTGCAATGGCCTTCTTAACTTTGGCCTCATTGCCACCACATCCTCTCACCCCAGTTGGGTTGCAGCTGACGTGCCATCTTGCTCTTCTCAGTCTTGCTGGAACCAGCTAGTAAGGGGGAAGGATCCTGGTGGGCAGAGTCTTTGCTTCCCATGCTTGGGCTGGGTGGATCTCTCTTTTCCCACTCTGTTTTGGTGAAAATAACATATGCCAGACATGGCCAAGATAGCCGATTAACCCCTCTTGTGCTGGTGTGCACTTTCAGGCACTGGTTTGTCTGGAATAACCACAATAAAGTCATTTTTCAAGGGTTTTACAATTACTGTAGGCCTTCAGTAGGGACAAGGCACAAAAGTAGATCCTGTTCATGATGCCAATTGCAACATGCCGCCCTCCAGGGCCGATCGTGTCCCAAGTCTGTAGAAGTGCCGTGTGGTGCGGCCTTAATAGTCTCTGTGTGTGTCACGGTGCTCCTACCTGGATACCGTCGATTACCAGGGTTTGGCTCCGAAGCAATAAAGGGGAAAATAACGGTGCAGATGGAGAATAAGTCGAGTCCAGACTTTATAACATTAAACAGCTTTACTTGAATAGACTTGCATCCAGTCAATATTAAGGCTTTTTCTTGGTTCCAGCAGGTTTTGACAAACTGGAAGGCAAACGTGAGTATTCTGCTTTTTCTCTCTCTCCGCTGGCTTTAGTCTGGTACCTGGACTTTAGGACTGTTCTGGTACCTCTGGAGTGGGTTACCTTTGGATGTTGACCCTCACGCAATATTCTGTCTGTAAATTGATAAGTAGTTATGGTGGTCTATGAGCTGCTTCCCTCTGGATGGACTCCTGCTAAAAAACTAAGACTGACTAGACACTTCCTGCTGCCCTCACTAGGTAGGAAGCGGGACTAGCCCACTTCTGCCCAAAAGGGGGAGAATGGTATGGTGAGTTCTATTCTATCTAAAAATCTCTCTGCCATATATACGCTGCCACCTGCTGGTGAACAAGGCACATTACCTGTACAAAACAGTTTCAGAGCAACATTATCAATGCACAGTGCAAAAAGGACCTGAAATCCATACACAGATGACATTGTGGTTAGAAATTAAAGACAGTAGACGGGTGTAGAATGGTAATACCACTCTGGGATATTACAGATATGCCATAATTGCTAGTGGGGCACGAATATTCGAATCGCAAATTTAAATTGTGAATATTGCCACTTTGAGAATTCACAAAGATTTAGAATATAGTGCTATATTCTCGAATATTCAAGATTTTTTTTTTCATCAGTAACCTCCCTTCTTGCTTGTGGGCCAATGCGAAGGCTGCAATGTCATTGTCTGAGCTTAGCAAAATCCCTAGCAACCAATAGGAAAGCTGACAACCTGTTACTATATAAGAACCTCCCCAGTAGCTATTTTTTATACGTTTATGGAGTTCTGAGAGAGACATCAGTGTCATTGCTGTGCTCTGTGCTTTACTGTTTAATTACATTAGATAGTTAATTAGTTAGTTAGCTTATATATAGAGTTGAGCGAACACCTGGATGTTCGGGTTCGAGAAGTTCGGCCGAACATCCCGGAAATGTTCGGGTTCGGGATCCGAACCCGATCCGAACTTCGTCCCGAACCCGAACCCCATTGAAGTCAATGGGGACCCGAACTTTTTGGCACTAAAAAGGCTGTAAAACAGCCCAGGAAAGAGCTAGAGGGCTGCAAAAGGCAGCAACATGTAGGTAAATCCCCTGCAAACAAATGTGGATAGGGAAATGAATTAAAATAAAAATTAAATAAATAAAAATTAACCAAAATCAATTGGAGAGAGGTCCCATAGCAGAGAATCTGGCTTCACGTCAGCCACCACTGCAACAGTCCATTGGCATATATTTAGGCCCAGCACCCAGGCAGAGGAGGGAGGTCCCGTAACAGAGAATCTGTCTTCATGTCAGCAGAGAATCAGTCTGCATGTCATAGCAGAGAATGAGGCTTCACGTCAGCCACCACTGCAACAGTCCATTGGCATATATTTAGGCCCAGCACACACACAGGCAGAGGAGAGAGGTCCCGTAACAGAGAATCTGTCTTCATGTCAGCAGAGAATTAGTCTGCATGTCATAGCAGAGAATGAGGCTTCACGTCAGCCACCACTGCAACAGTCCATTGGCATATATTTAGGCCCAGCACCCAGGCAGAGGAGGGAGGTCCCGTAACAGAGATTCTGTCTTCATGTCAGCAGAGAATCAGTCTGCATGTCATAGCAGAGAATGAGGCTTCACGTCAGCCACCACTGCAACAGTCCATTGGCATATATTTAGGCCCAGCACACACACAGGCAGAGGAGAGAGGTCCCGTAACAGAGAATCTGTCTTCATGTCAGCAGAGAATTAGTCTGCATGTCATAGCAGAGAATGAGGCTTCACGTCAGCCACCACTGCAACAGTCCATTGGCATATATTTAGGCCCAGCACCCAGGCAGAGGAGGGAGGTCCCGTAACAGAGAATCTGTCTTCATGTCAGCAGAGAATCAGTCTGCATGTCATAGCAGAGAATGAGGCTTCACGTCAGCCACCACTGCAACAGTCCATTGGCATATATTTAGGCCCAGCACACACACAGGCAGAGGAGAGAGGTCCCGTAACAGAGAATCTGTCTTCATGTCAGCAGAGAATTAGTCTGCATGTCATAGCAGAGAATGAGGCTTCACGTCAGCCACCACTGCAACAGTCCATTGGCATATATTTAGGCCCAGCACACACACAGGCAGAGGAGAGAGGTCCCGTAACAGAGAATCTGGCTTCATGTCAGCAGAGAATCAGTCTGCATGTCATAGCAGAGAATGAGGCTTCACGTCAGCCACCACTGCAACAGTCCATTGGCATATATTTAGGCCCAGCACACACACAGGCAGAGGAGAGAGGTCCCGTAACAGAGAATCTGGCTTCATGTCAGCAGAGAATCAGTCTGCATGTCATAGCAGAGAATGAGGCTTCACGTCAGCCACCACTGCAACAGTCCATTGGCATATATTTAGGCCCAGCACCCAGGCAGAGGAGGGAGGTCTCGTAACAGAGAATCTGGCTTCATGTCAGCAGAGAATCATTCTGCATGTCATAGCAGAGAATGAGGCTTCACGTCACCCAACATTGGAACAGTCCATTGGCATATATTTAGGCCCAGCACCCAGGCAGAGGAGGGAGGTCTCGTAACAGAGAATCTGGCTTCATGTCAGCAGAGAATCGGTCTGCATGTCATAGCAGAGAATGAGGCTTCACGTCAGCCACCACTGCAACAGTCCATTGGCATATATTTAGGCCCAGCACACACACAGGCAGAGGAGAGAGGTCCCGTAACAGAGAATCTGTCTTCATGTCAGCAGAGAATTAGTCTGCATGTCATAGCAGAGAATGAGGCTTCACGTCAGCCACCACTGCAACAGTCCATTGGCATATATTTAGGCCCAGCACACAGGCAGAGGAGAGAGGTCCCGTAACAGACAATCTGGCTTCATGTCAGCAGAGAATCATTCTGCATGTCATAGCAGAGAATCAGGCTTCACGTCACCCAACATTGGAACAGTCCATTGGCATATATTTAGGCCCCGGCACCCAGACACAGGAGAGGTTCATTCAACTTTGGGTAGCCTCGCAATATAATGGTAAAATGAAAATAAAAATAGGATTGAATGAGGAAGTGCCCTGGAGTCCAATAATATATGGTTAAGGGGAGGTAGTTAATGTCTAATCTGGACAAGGGACGGACAGATCCTGTGGGATCCATGCCTGGTTCATTTTTATGAACGTCAGCTTGTCCACATTGGCTGTAGACAGGCGGCTGCGTTTGTCTGTAATGACGCCCCCTGCCGTGCTGAATACACGTTCAGACAAAACGCTGGCCGCCGGGCAGGCCAGCACCTCCAAGGCATAAAAGGCTAGCTCTGGCCACGTGGACAATTTAGAGACCCAGAAGTTGAATGGGGCCGAACCATCAGTCAGTACGTGGAGGGGTGTGCACACGTACTGTTCCACCATGTTAGTGAAATGTTGCCTCCTGCTAACACGTTGCGTATCAGGTGGTGGTGCAGTTAGCTGTGGCATGTTGACAAAAGTTTTCCACATCTCTGCCATGCTAACCCTGCCCTCAAAGGAGCTGGCATTGACACAGCTGCCTTGGCGACCTCTTGCTCCTCCTCTGCCTTGGCCTTGGGCTTCCACTTGTTCCCCTGTGACATTTGGGAATGCTCTCAGTAGCGCGTCTACCAACGTGCGCTTGTACTCGCGCATCTTCCTATCACGCTCCAGTGCAGGAAGTAAGGTAGGCACATTGTCTTTGTAGCGTGGATCCAGCAGGGTGGCAACCCAGTAGTCCGCACAGGTTAAAATGTGGGCAACTCCGCTGTCGTTGCGCAGACAAGCTGTCCTCTGTGGGAGGTGTATCGTCATCTTCCTGCCTTTCCCCCCAGCCACGCACCAGTGATGGACCCGAGCTGCGTTGGGTGCCACCCCGCTGTGACCATGCTTCATCCTCATCCTCCTCCACCTCCTCCTCATCCTCGTCCTCCTCGTCCTCCAGTAGTGGGCCTTGTCTGGCCACATTTGTACCTGGCCTCTGCTGTTGCCAAAAACCTCCCTCTGAGTCACTTCGAAGAGACTGGCCTGAAAGTGCTAAAAATGACCCCTCTTCCTCCTCCTCCTCCTCCTCCTCCTCCTCCTGGGCCACCTCCTCTTGCATCATCGCCCTAAGTGTTTTCTCAAGGAGACATAGAAGTGGTATTGTAACGCGTCATCGCCACTGGCCATGTTGGTGGAGTACTCGAAACAGCGCAACAGGGCACACAGGTCTCGCATGGAGGCCCAGTCATTGGTGGTGAAGTGGTGCTGTTCTGTAGTGCGACTGACCCGTGCGTGCTGCAGCTGAAACTCCACTATGGCCTGCTGCTGCTCGCACAGTCTGTCCAGCATGTGCAAGGTGGAGTTCCACCTGGTGGGCACGTCGCATATGAGGCGGTGAGCGGGAAGGCCGAAGTTACGCTGTAGCGCAGACAGGCGAGCAGCAGCAGGATGTGAACGCCGGAAGCGCGAACAGACGGCCCGCACTTTATGCAGCAGCTCTGACATGTCGGGGTAGTTGTGAATGAACTTCTGCACCACCATATTCAGCACATGCGCCAAGCAAGGGATGTGCGTCAAATTGGCTAGTCCCAGAGCTGCAACGAGATTTCGCCCATTATCGCACACCACCAGGCCGGGCTTGAGGCTCACCGGCAGCAACCACTCGTCGGTCTGTTGTTCTATACCCCGCCACAACTCCTGTGCGGTGTGGGGCCTGTCCCCCAAACATATGAGTTTCAGAATGGCCTGCTGACGTTTACCCCGGGCTGTGCTGAAGTTGGTGGTGAAGGTGTGTGGCTGACTGGATGAGCAGGTGGAAGAAGAGGAGGAGGAAGCCGAGAAGGAGGAGGTGGCAACAGGAGGCAAAGAATGTTGCCCTGCGATCCTTGGCGGCGGAAGGACGTGCGCCAAACAGCTCTCCGCCTGGGGCCCAGCTGCCACTACATTTACCCAGTGTGCAGTTAGGGAGATATAGCGTCCCTGGCCGTGCTTACTGGTCCACGTATCTGTGGTTAGGTGGACCTTGCCACAGATGGCGTTGCGCAGTGCACACTTGATTTTATCGGATACTTGGTTGTGCAGGGAAGGCACGGCTCTCTTGGAGAAGTAGTGGCGGCTGGGAACAACATACTGTGGGACAGCAAGCGACATGAGCTGTTTGAAGCTGTCTGTGTCCACCAGCCTAAATGACAGCATTTCATAGGCCAGTAGTTTAGAAATGCTGGCATTCAGGGCCAGGGATCGAGGGTGGCTAGGTGGGAATTTACGCTTTCTCTCAAATGTTTGTGAGATGGAGAGCTGAACGCTGCCGTGTGACATGGTTGAGACGCTTGGTGACGGAGGTGGTGGTGGTGGTGTTGGTGGTACATCCCCTGTTTGCTGGGCGGCAGGTCCCAACGTTCCTCCAGAGGCGGAGGAAGAGGCCGAGGCGGCAGCAGCAGAAGAGGCCGAGGCGGCAGCAGCAGAAGAGGCCGAGGCGGCAGCAGCAGAAGAGGTAGCAGGGGGAGCCTGAGTGACTTCCTTGGTTTTAAGGTGTTTACTCCACTGCAGTTCATGCTTTGCATGCAGGTGCCTGGTCATGCAGGTTGTGCTCAGGTTCAGAACGTTAATGCCTCGCTTAAGGCTCTGATGGCACAGCGTGCAAACCACTCGGGTCTTGTCGTCAGCACATTGTTTGAAGAAGTGCCATGCCAGGGAACTCCTTGAAGCTGCCTTTGGGGTGCTCGGTCCCAGATGGCGGCGGGCAGTAGCAGGCGGAGTCTCTTGGCGGCGGGTGTTCTGCTTTTGCCCACTGCTCCCTCTTTTGCTACGCTGTTGGCTCGGTCTCACCACTGCCTCTTCCTCCGAACTGTGAAAGTCAGTGGCACGACCTTCATTCCATGTGGGGTCTAGGACCTCATCATCCCCTGCATCGTCTTCCACCCAGTCTTGATCCCTGACCTCCTGTTCAGTCTGCACACTGCAGAAAGACGCAGCAGTTGGCACCTGTGTTTCGTCATCATCAGAGACATGCTGAGGTGGTATTCCCATGTCCTCATCATCAGGAAACATAAGTGGTTGTGCGTCAGTGCATTCTATATCTTTCACCGCTGGGGAAGGGCTAGGCGGATGCCCTTGGGAAACCCTGCCAGCGGAGTCTTCAAACAGCATAAGAGACTGCTGCATAACTTGAGGCTGAGACAGTTTCCCTGGTATGCATGGGGGTGATGTGACAGACTGATGGGGTTGGTTTTCAGGCGCCATCTGTGCGCTTTCTGCAGAAGACTGGGTGGGAGATAATGTGAACGTGCTGGATCCACTGTCGGCCACCCAATTGACTAATGCCTGTACCTGCTCAGGCCTTACCATCCTTAGAACGGCATTGGGCCCCACCATATATCGCTGTAAATTCTGGCGGCTACTGGGACCTGAGGTAGTTGGTACACTAGGACGTGTGGATGTGGCAGAACGGCCACGTCCTCTCCCAGCACCAGAGGGTCCACTAACACCACCACGACCATGTCCACGTCCGCGTCCCTTACTAGATGTTTTTCTCATTGTTATGGTTCACCACAACAACAAAAATATTATTTGGCCCAATGTATTGTATTCAAATTCAGCGGGATATAAATTTGAGGCCTAGTATTTAGGCGCTGGGTGACCGGTATGGATTTACTAACAGAATTAGACTTGGAAATGCACAGTAGCGTGTGTGTGAAGTTATTCTGAATGACCCTATGTGCACCTTGAATATTATATACCCTTTTAGGGATAGATTTCAAATAGCTCTGATACAGCAGAAACCACTAAATTATGAAATTGCTAAATTGGGAATTGTATTTCAACCCAGAACTAAAAATGTGCTTTGACGGACACTAAATAACTTTCCCAGCCACAACAGGACAGCGGTAACGAGAGATTTAGCAGGATATAAATTTGAGGCCTAGTATTTAGGCGCTGGGTGACAGGTATGGGTTTAGTGACAGAATTAGACTTGGAAATACACAGTAGCGGGTGTGTGTGAAGTTATTCTGAATGACCCAATGTGCACCTTGAATATTATATACCCTTTTAGGAATAGATTTCAAATAGCTCTGATATAGCAGAAACCACTAAATTATGAAATTGCTAAATTGGGAATTGTATTTCAACCCAGAACAAAAAATGTGCTTTGACGGACACTAAATAACTTTCCCAGCCACAACAGGACAGCGGTAACGAGAGATTTAGCAGGATATAAATTTGAGGCCTAGTATTTAGGCGCTGGGTGACAGGTATGGGTTTAGTGACAGAATTAGACTTGGAAATACACAGTAGCGGGTGTGTGTGAAGTTATTCTGAATGTTCAATGTGCACCTTGAATATTATATACCCTTTTAGGGATAGATTTCAAATAGCTCTGATATAGCAGAAACCACTAAATTATGAAATTGCTAAATTGGGAATTGTATTTCAACCCAGAACAAAAAATGTGCTTTGACGGACACTAAATAACTTTCCCAGCCACAACAGGACAGCGGTAACGAGAGATTTAGCAGGATATAAATTTGAGGCCTAGTATTTAGGCGCTGGGTGACAGGTATGGGTTTAGTGACAGAATTAGACTTGGAAATACACAGTAGCGGGTGTGTGTGAAGTTATTCTGAATGACCCAATGTGCACCTTGAATATTATATACCCTTTTAGGGATAGATTTCAAATAGCTCTGATATAGCAGAAACCACTAAATTATGAAATTGCTAAATTGGGAATTGTATTTCAACCCAGAACAAAAAATGTGCTTTGACGGACACTAAATAACTTTCCCAGCCACAACAGGACAGCGGTAACGAGAGATTTAGCAGGATATAAATTTGAGGCCTAGTATTTAGGCGCTGGGTGACAGGTATGGGTTTAGTGACAGAATTAGACTTGGAAATACACAGTAGCGGGTGTGTGTGAAGTTATTCTGAATGACCCAATGTGCACCTTGAATATTATATACCCTTTTAGGGATAGATTTCAAATAGCTCTGATATAGCAGAAACCACTAAATTATGAAATTGCTAAATTGGGAATTGTATTTCAACCCAGAACAAAAAATGTGCTTTGACGGACACTAAATAACTTTCCCAGCCACAACAGGACAGCGGTAACGAGAGATTTAGCAGGATATAAATTTGAGGCCTAGTATTTAGGCGCTGGGTGACAGGTATGGGTTTAGTGACAGAATTAGACTTGGAAATGCACAGTAGCGGGTGTGTGTGAAGTTATTCTGAATGACCCTATGTGCACCTTGAATATTATATACCCTTTTAGGGATAGATTTCAAATAGCTCTGATATAGCAGGAACCACTAAATTATGAAATTGCTAAATTGGGAATTGTACTTCAACCCAGAACAAAAAATGTGCTTTGACGGACACTAAATAACTTTCCCAGCCACAACAGGACAGCGGTAACGAGAGATTTAGCGGGATATAAATTTGAGGCCTAGTATTTAGGCGCTGGGTGACCGGTATGGATTTAGTGACAGAATTAGACTGGGATATGGCCAAAAAATAACCACACTATTGCTGGTTAAATGCACTTGGTGACGGGCGCAGCTTGCCCCTGATGTAGTATATGGCCAAAAAATGAACAGACTATTGCTGGTTAAATGCACTTGGTGTCACAGCTTGACCAACCACACTACTGAGGGTTAAATGCACTTGGTGACGGGCGCAGCTTGCCCCTGATGTAGTATATGGCCAAAAAATAAACAGACTATTGCTGGTTAAATGCACTTGGTGTGACAGCTTCACCCTGATGTAGGCTTTAGCCAAAAAACAACCACACCATTGAGGGTTAAATGCACTTGGTGACAGGCGCAGCTTGCCCCTGATTTAGTATATGGCCAAAAAATGAACAGACTATTGCTGGTTAAATGCACTTGGTGTGACAGCTTCACCCTGATGTAGGCTTTAGCCAAAAAACAACCACACCATTGAGGGTTAAATGCACTTGGTGACAGGCGCAGCTTGCCCCTGATTTAGTATATGGCCAAAAAATGAACAGACTATTGCTGGTTAAATGCACTTGGTGTGACAGCTTCACCCTGATGTAGGCTTTAGCCAAAAAACAACCACACCATTGAGGGTTAAATGCACTTGGTGACAGGCGCAGCTTGCCCCTGATTTAGTATATGGCCAAAAAATGAACAGACTATTGCTGGTTAAATGCACTTGGTGTGACAGCTTCACCCTGATGTAGGCTTTAGCCAAAAAACAACCACACCATTGAGGGTTAAATGCACTTGGTCGCAGCTTGGATGCACTTGGTCGCAGCACCGCACAAGACACAAAATGGCCGCCGATCACCCCAGAAAAAAGTGACTGACAAACGGTCTGGGCAGCCTAAAAACAGTGAGTGAGCATTTGAATTTCAGCAGCTCAATGATTCACAGCTGCAGATTGATCGATTAATCAAGTGAAGTCCTTTGGAGGAGTTAATCTGCCTAATCTCGCCCTACTGTCGCATCCGCAACCTCTCCCTACGCTAATCAGAGCAGAGTGACGGGCGGCGCTATGTGACTCCAGCTTAAATAGAGGCTGGGTCACATGGTGCTCTGGCCAATCACAGCCATGCCAATAGTAGGCATGGCTGTGACGGCCTCTTGGGGCAAGTAGTATGACGCTTGTTAATTGGCTGCTTTGCAGCCTTTCAAAAAGCGCCAAGAAAGCATCACAAAAGCGCCAAGAAAGCGACGAACACCGAACCCGAACCCGGACTTTTACGAAAATGTCCGGGTTCGGGTCCGTGTCACGGACACCCCAAAATTCGGTACGAACCCGAACTATACAGTTCGAGTTCGCTCATCCCTACTTATATATATAATACAAATACTTAGTGGGAGATAGTCAGTGTAGGTTAGATCGTGATCTAGTGTAGCTGTGCTGTAGCTGTTCCAGTGCAGGTTGTTAGGTAGTGTGATAGGTTCTGCTGTCCATACATACATGCTACAGACATAGTGCTGTGATGTCACAAGTTCACAACAATACATAGTGCACCAATCAGTAATATGTAGTCAGACCTGCTAAAATGTGAAGTTGCACGTATTGCGCAAAAATATGCGCATCATGAATTGCCGATTTGCGCAATCACGAATATATTGGAGCACTCTATCTGCATATAAAGCCATTTTTATATGTTCTGCCGTGCCAACCATTTTCTCCAGTCTCAGGAAACTTCTAGCAGCTAAAAAAATTTAGCAACAGTGAGCCACGCCTGTATTGCGCGCACAATACATGCATATTACATTGCCAATTTTCACAATCAAGAAAATAATCGTGTATTCTTGAATTTGCGAATATGTGACGAATATTCGCCCAAATATCCGCGAAATATCGCAAATTCGAATATTGCCCCTGCCGCTCATCACTAATCATGGCTGAGCAGCTCAAAAGGAAAACTTACCAATGTGTATTATATACAAGCACCACAGCATAGCGTATGGTCAGAAAGCCAACAAAGGAAGCAGCCAGGCTATCCATAAGTTCATGGTTAGGGCAAAATATAATGCAATATTAACCCAGCTGGTTAATTATTCTCTTGGTATATTTGGTTGTGAATATTTTACCTATATTCAGTAATTTTTTGGTTAACTTTTAGCATCAGTGACCTTATAATTGATAACATTGTGAATACAGGTGTAAATGTTACTCATTCAAGGGGTTACATTTTCTGAGTTTAGCGATAGATGTCTTTTGGCAAATATTCTTTTCAGCTTTTATATTTTTGCTTCTGCCTCTTTTCAGCAGGAAACATCTCACAGAACTGCTTTTTCTTTCTTTTTTTCCCCAGCTGTCTTGACAGAAGGCCCAGAAAGGCTATAAACTTCTTATAACAAGTTTCTTAGTATCAAAAGTTTGTTACAGATTGTCTTCATTTCTCAGGAGATTTTCCTGACCCCAGAATGCACTCTTTTGTCTTGTTTCTTTTTATATGACCCTTCAAAGCACAGGAACATGTCTTCAAATGACAGCTGACATCACAGCTACATGTGGAAATAATCGCTAATTGAGACATTTGGGGGAGAACATTGATAGATGTGTTCTAAAAGCTGGGAATATCCTGGGCTTTAGATATGAGAACATTGGAGTGTGCAAGCCTTATGAGTAGGAGTAAGGGCTCATGCACACGACCGTATGTATTTTGCGGTCCGCAAAAAAACGGATCCGCAAAAAATACGGATGACATCTGTGTGCATTCTATATTTTGCAGAACGGAACAGCTAGCCCCTAATAGAACAGTTCTATCCTTGTCCGTAATGCGGAAAATGATAGGACATGCTGTTTTTTTTTGTTGCAGAACGGAAATACGGACATACGGAAACAGAATGCACGTGGAGTAACTTCCGTTTTTCTTGCGGACCCATTGAAGTGAATGGTTCCGTATACGGTCCGCAAAAAAATGGAACGGACACAGAAAGAAAATACGTTCGTGTGCATGAGCCCTTATTCGGATAATAGGGGAGAATGGTTGATGGTAAGTCAAGTTCATTTTGGATATTTCCTTGGCACCATCATAATTACCAATGTTCTTGCTTAAAAAAGCAGTGATGTGGGTAATAGAAATATATGAGGGAATGGGCTGGCGAGCACGTAAAGATCAGCTCTGATTACATTACATTATACATTATATGTAAGAACTTTCTGCATCTTTTGGCTGTTTAGATCTTTCCCTTAATTCAAACAACTAAAAGCTGACAAGGTTGGGACTCATATTTTCTGCAATACGGACAAGAACGGGACATGTTCTGTAATTTGCAGAGTAGACACATGGATATGGACAGCACAAGGATGACATCCGTGTTCTCCCATTTTTTATTTTTATATTTTTGCAGACCCATAGACCTGAATGGCTCTGTGTGCAATCTTTAAAAATGTGGATCAGACAATGATACAAAATACGATCATGTGCATGAGGTCTGAGTAAGAGTTTGAGTGTATTGAACCAAGGCTACTAAAGGAGCATCCTCCAGTTCTGTTAGTCTGCATCAGTCAGTTTTGACCCCAAAGGACTCCAGTGAACCACTAATGTCACGGTGCGGTTCACTGTGACAGTAAGCTGCAGGCTCTCTCCGCATACTGGCTGCAGGCTGTCACCTGTGTATGCTGGTTGCTTGGGGCTGCGTGCTGGTTGCGGTGTCTTGTGTCTGTATATCTGTGCAGTTCCTGTCTCTGGTGCCGTGTAGACTGGCTGCAGGCTCCCTCGCGTACTGGCTGTAGGCTAAACACCTATGTATGCTGATTTCTTGGGACTGCGTGCTGGCTGTGGTGTAGTGTGTGAACTGTGGCCTGTGTTTGTGGCTTCCGTGTCTGCATCTCTGTGGTTCCTTAAAAATATACGTACGGAGGGCACTCAATATCTGGCTATATGGATATCTATAACCATTTATTATAAACACAACAATAAGGCATAAAACCTAACAATAAAAGATCAAGTAAAACACAGATACAATGCAAATCCAGTGATAACCAGCTTGCAACGTGCATGCAATCACAATATGTGCCAAAAACCATATAAAACCATAAAATATGTGCACTTTACAAGCGATCAATGATCGAATATCGACCAGCTATTAGTGTTCCACTTGGTCAAAGCCCTTTTGCTGTATCAACTGACTCAGTGTTCATCCAGTCGCAATGTGCCATAAAACCGCACCAAATGGTGACTCAGTATATGAGATCAATGTGGTCAATAATAAGATAGATAAATAACAGTGTGAATGTTGGTACTTTACCACTCTTGATACATGTTCGGTATTATTGTCTCAGAGGTATTTCCTTTCTTGTGATCTGCCAGGAAATACCTCTGAGACAATAATACCGAACATGTATCAAGAGTGGTAAAGTACCAACATTCACACTGTTATTTATCTATCTTATTATTGACCACATTGATCGCATATACTGAGTCACCATTTGGTGCGGTTTTATGGCACATTGCGACTGTATGAACACTGAGTCTGTTGATACAGCAAAAGGACTTTGACCAAGTGGAACACTAATAGCTAGTCGATATTCGATCATTGATCGCTTGTAAAGTGGACATATTTTATGGTTTTATATGGTTTTTGGCACATATTGTGATTGCATGCACGTTGCAAGCTGGTTATCAGGTGCCCTCATTATGCAGCTATATTTACCTGTGAGCTGTGGGGCCAGGGGTTCAGTCTATCTTCTGTCTTGCTGGGTGTAGCTCCTTGCTGCTCACACAGGGGGTTTTGCCAACTGCCCTTGTATGTGGTGTTGCCTGGTAAAGCATTGTGTTGTTGTTATAGCCTTGTCTGATCTTCTGTACCTGTTCTCTGTCTGGATCCACTTTGGTCCATGTTTAGCCTAGCAGTGCTCTAACTGCGTCTGATTACCTGGCAGTGCTAAACTGCTACTGATCCTGTATGTTCTATGTATAGCCTGGTAGTGCTCCATTGCTTCTGATCCTGCCTGTTCCTTGTCCAGCCTGGCAGTGCCTACTGCTTCTGATCCAGTCTGTTCCTTGTCTGTCCTGCAGTGCCTTACTGCTTCTGTTCCTGAGTATGTCCTGCTTTCTTGAGAGGGTCCTTAGGTTCTCCAGAGGGATGGATCTCTTGTCTGTGTGCAGGCATCTGCTTCTGTGCTGGTTCCTGTTAGTCTTGTTGTCTGATCCAGTTGTAATAATTCTCCTTATAACGTGCTGTTGCAAAAAATACCCCCTTTAAATGCCCCCAGTTAAGCTAATGTCCCCATAGTGCCCCAATAATGTGCCAATATAAAATACCCCTATATAGTACCCCCAGTAAATGCCCTATAGTGCTCCTCTCCCCCCTTCTTCCTAGTGCCCCCCAGTATATAATGCCCCATATATAGTGCCCCAGTAGATGCCCTCAGTGTCCCCCATAATTTGCAAGTATATAGTAACCCTTCTTAGTGCCCTCCATAGATGAGCCCATAGTACTGTTCTCTCCCCTTCCCCATAGTATTCACAATGTGCCCCAGTATAAAATACCCCTCTTCAGAGCACCCAATATAAAATACCCCTTCTTTGTGGCCTCAGTATAAGCCCCCATAGTGTTTGTCTCCCCCTTCCCCCATATAAAATACCCCTTCTTTGTGGCCTCAGTAGATGCGCCCATAGTGCCCCAAATAATGTGCCAGTAAGAAGTACCTCCATAGATGCCCTGATAGTGCCACGCAATAATGTGCCAGTAAAAAGTGCCACCAATAATGTGCCAGTAAGAAGTGCCTTCATAGATGCCCCCACAGCGCCCCGCAATAATGTGCCAGTAAGATGTGCCCCCATAGAGGCCCCCAATCATGTGCCAGTAGCAAATACCCCCATAGATGCCCCCAAAAATGTGCCAGTAATAAGTACCCCTATAGATGCCCCCCAATTATGTGCCAGTAACAAGTGCCCCCACAGATGCCCCCCAATAATGGGCCAGTAACAGGTGCCCCCATAGATGCCCCCCCAATCATGTGCCAGTAACAGGTGCCCCTATAGATGCCCCCAATAATGTGCCAGTAGTAGTACCATATAAAAAAAAAAAAACTTATACGGCAGCTATGCAATGCAGGCTTCTTCCGGCCTGTGTCCCACGCTGTACGGCTCAGGCAGCGCGCTGACGCCATCGCGCCGCCTGCACTGGCCTCTGATAGGCTGCAAGCCTAGTGCCTGCAGCTTATCAGAGGAATGGGGAAGGGAGATGCCTCTCCCTCCCCTGCCCCGCCGCAGTACTTCTATCTGTATCGCTGTCCTGAGGACGGTGATACAGATGACTATAGAGATGAGCGCTTCCACAATGGAAGCGCTCATCTCCCTGTGCCCTGCTGCTGCCCCTCACGTCACCAGGGGCCAGCGGGGCTCAAGAGGCAGCTGCCTTGTGCCCCCCAGGAGCAACTGGGCCGGGGCAGTTGCCCCTTTTGCCCCGCGTTAAAGGCGGCCCTGAGGCCGCGGCCAGCACGCATTGCAGAACCAGCCTGCACGGCACCGGTGACAGGAACCACAGAGATGCAGACACGGAATCCACAAACACAGGCCACAGTTCACACACTACACCACAGCCAGCATGCAGTCCTAAGCAACCAGCATACACAGGTGTCAGCCTGCAGCCAGCCTTCATGGCAAAACTGTCACAGTGACCCGCACCGTGACAGCTAAGACTGTGCACAGTTGAAGAACCTCTGAGATTGTTCAAGAGCTGAAAAAAAGAGTACAAGGTTTTGTCTGTAAGGGTAATGTACATCTGAGGCTAATAGACCTCATAGAATTTGACTGGATTTAAAAGCTCCCGGCTCTGATTCATATAACTTTACAGCTTGCAGTGCTGCTTTGTGGATCTGCACACTGCTGTCAGGAACTGCAGAGAAATTTGGGATTTATGTGCACCCCTCAACTGGCACCATATATAAGGAAAATCTATGTTAGAATTTGTATCTCAGAGGGACTTTGGAGCTAACCCATGGTTCAACCAGAATGTGTTGGAACTGTTGCACTAAACTTTGTACCTCCAACTTGTGTGGAAGTGTTTTGGATCTATTCTTCAAGTAAAGACTGTAAGTTAACCTTGTTTAGCTCCACTCCAGTCTCCTGTCTGTCATTCCATACCTCACCATCAAAGGCAACCCACCTTCCATCTGCCAGTAGACTCCAATCAGAGTGTGCCCCAGGAGAAGCCACCTACTCCAATTATTCTGCAGACCCCTCCCAATCACTGTGCCAGCTCTGGGAGTGCAGGAGGAGGACCCAGCCACCGTGAGTACCACAACAACTACTACCACCAACACGAAGACCACTCTTATCCTAAGATCTGTACTCCAACATTATTGCTGAGAAATTGTCTGATAAGATTTGCCAAAAGCCCCCAGATGGAAGTGCTAGTGAATCTGGCTGCAATAATCATTCACAGTGGCAATCCTAGCACAAATGCTCCCTAGAGTCAGGGCAATAATAGGAGGACACAATTTTTTCCCTTGTGTCACACCCTAATGTTGGGGCGCCTGCCTGATGGTGTTTGGGGTGTCCTTTGTGTTGTGCATATCCTGACTTGTTAAAGTGCAGAATGGAAGGTGTAGTATATCCAATGGTATCACAATACAGTCCCAAACAAATCTCAGTGTAAATCCTCCCAGATAAAAATGTATAGATATAGGCCAGGATGGGGATTGTAATACTATTTCCTCTATCTCTCTCTCTGCAGAATCTAGGGTTGGCAATATTATTCTGTAATTCCAAGCTGAGAACTACAGGATCAAGATAAGGTAGGCCAGACCATGTCCAAGAGTGAAAGGTGTTTTAGCAGTGTCCCTCTCACTGCAGTAAAGTTTCAGCCTTACTGACTGACTCCAGTGCTTGGCCATTCAGATTCCAGAACTTCCATTTTTTATATTTTTCTTTTGCGTTCTTTCTGGGACATTGTGTAGTAGAGATGGTTTTCTGTCAGTAAATTTCTCAGAGGTAGTGATTCTCTGAGATGAAGGCCTAGTTCTCTAAGGAGGGAACACATGTAGCTTCTACTCACTTCCTCCCCTAACACATGACACTACTCACTGAGCTAGGATTTGCAAGTACCCTATTCTGGGGTACTGCAGATTGACATATGCTCGAACTTGCAGCTAAAATAGCAAACCTGGAATGGAAGAGGGTATTCTGGTACTCAGAATCAAATCACAATTTAAAGTGTTGTTAACAGTACCAAAAATAAAGGTGATAGACAACACCATAGATAGAGACATAAATAGATCCATACATATCTAGAAAATAAAGGTACCAGCAGCACTACTGGCTGATTAGATTTATTATGAGGTCCAAAAGGTGATGGTGCAAGCAGTGTTGGGCATTAGTCTGGAGGCCCTGGCAGATAATGTAATAAAGAAAAGAGCAGCACTCCGTGTCTTCCATTAGTGATGGTTTATTTACTCAAATGCAACATTTCAACTACAGACAGTCCTTTTCACTTATTTTTCGCTTGAAAAAGACTGTAGTCAAAACGTTGCATTTGCCTTTGTGAATAAACCAAAGGAAGAGATGGAGTGCTGCAGTTTTCTTTATTACAATAGATAGATAGACAGACGGACTGCACATACTGGATATTAGTAAGCCTTCTTGCCACTGTAAAGACTGGTCCCTGTAGAGAAGTCATTAAAAATTTACCAATTTCTGACATTAATAAAATATTCATTTTTAGCCCACATTGGCATTTGCCAGTTTCTCTTTTTGATTCTCTTTATCTGGTCTCTTGTGTTTCTAGATTTCTAATGGGATTTGAATAATGTCTTTTTTTCTTAATGGCTTACAGCATTAAAACGTTTAAAAGTAACAGAAAAGCTGCAATATTGAACAGCGTGGCAGCAAATCAAAAGTACAGCACGACCGTATTGAATTTGCAGTATCAGAAGAATTCCCACCCATGAAAATGTATGCATTTACAACAATGATTCTGAGCACTTTGAACTGGACTGGTAATTCTTAGGTAATTAGCAGGAGGTGCTCAAACCCACATGCAGTCGTGCATATATACAGGGGAGCAAATCCTGCACTTGTGGCCCGTTGCTAATGGCGATCCCCAGCAAAATGCATACGGTGGAGGATGCCCGCGGCGAACCACAAGTGCCACAATAGACATCTCACACAAGGTAGCAAGTGCGGATGTCATAAGGGTTTAGTGAGACTGCAGAGTGCACCTGTCTTTGCTATTGTTTTGTTATATTGTTATATTGATTATGACATCCGCACTTGCTACCTTGTGTGAGATGTCTATTGTGGTACTTCTAGTTCGCCGCGGGCATTTTGCTGAGGATCGCCATTAGCAATGGGCCACAAGTGCAGGATTTGCTCCCCTGTATATATGCACGACTGCATGTGGGTTTGAGCACCTCCTGCTAATGCCACCCTGTCTTTTTAGTTTGTATATATAGATTCCTGGAGGTGTATAAACTCCAATTTAAATATGGCTGTTTTCCATCTACAGGCCACATTTAGGTGCACCTGCGAGGCCTGGGCCATATCAGTCAGTCTTGAGTGGGACTCGCAGACTCCTCCCTCCTCCCATTGCAAGCATGGCTACATGCTGGAGGTAACTGGTAAGCTGTTTGCGAGTCGGCCTCATGCTCCTGTAATTTGCCCACTGGCTCCTGGTATTGCCCATACGGCTCAGATAGGAGAGTGTTAGGTCCCGGGCTACTTGAGAAACCTTGGCGTGGTGCCCGGGCTTAGACATGTTCTAGGACATGTTGACTAATCTCTCAATTTTAAAATCAGTTTGAGGGTTTAGTGAGACTGCAGAGTGCACCTGTCTTTGCTATTGTTTTGTAATTCTTCTGTAGACCTTGGATGGATGAAATGTCAGAAATCATTGCCTCATGTAAGATTTCTTAACAGTGCAGCTCCATTGTTTTGTATCTCATTTTATACTAGAAGAGTTTATAACCTAAAACAACCCACTGCTGTAATATGGTATCCAAATCTAGGGAGCCCTCCTGTACCTCAAGGTGCCTCGGATTTCATATACATGGACGTGAAATTTAATAGTAAAATAAAATCTGGTATGATTTATTAATGATAATGATTTAGCTCTGTAATACTATGAACTACCAATGCACCGTACAGCAGCACATGGGATGTGCCCACATAGCACAGAACCGCAGAAGCACAATATGGCAGAGAGGCTGCAGTTACATAGTAAAAAGCTGAAAGAACTTCTGGGGGCAAATACCTGCAAATACTACATACTGCGACCTATGTAGGTATACTATGGTCATATAGCTACACAACTTTTACACAACTATATTTTTCACAATATTGAAACCGCGCTGCTCTCCAATATCTCCACTCAGACCACTTCAACATGTGCCAACATTCATCAATACACCAATTACTGTTTTCTTGCCACACATCTATTCGCCTCTCCTATATTGGTCAAGACTAGAGTTGAGCGGACACCTGGATGTTCGGGTTCGACAGGTTAGGCCGAACTTCGGAAAAAAGTTCGAGTTCGGGACCCAAACTTGACCCCGAACTCGAACCCCATTGAAGTCATTGAACTTTTGAGCACTAAAATGGCTGTAAAAATGTTGTGGAAAGGGCTAGAGGGCTGCAAATGGTGTCAAAATGTGGTTAGGAGCATGGCAATTGCTCTGCAAACAAATGTGGATAGAGAAATGACTTTAAATAACATAAAATACGTAAAAATAAAAAATAATAATCTTGATCTAGGAGGACCAGGTCCATATGGAGTAGGAGGTTGAGGAGACGGTGGATGTGGCGATATCGGTAGAATCGGCGGTGGAGGAGGAGGAAGCCTACACTGGTTTTTGGTTTTAAATTTTATTTTTAAAATTAGGGTACACCCCAAAACATTGGGAAATATAACCTGTGATAACCCCCTCCAGTCATGCTAAACACACGTTCAGACAATACACTGGCTGCAGGGCAGGCCAGCACCTCCAAGGGGTAAAGGGCAAGCTTAGGCCATGTGCCCAATTTGGAGACCCAGAAGTTGCAGGGGCTGACCCCTGTCAGTCAGTTCGTGTAGGCGTGTGCACACTTACTGCCCCACCATGTCGCACGTCCCCGTGATGTTCGCGATCCAATTTGAAATCTGCTCTATCAACTTTCGATGTTCTTTTATGCGCCTACCATGGTGATCACGGGTGGTGGGGAATCAGGGTTCCAGGCCAGAGAGGGAGCATGAGAAAGAGAGACCACATCCAAGGGAGGATTCATTTTTTCTAATTTCAAATTAGAGTTGAAATATGGGAGAAATTATTAAAGCATAAAAGTGTGACAACTTTTCAAAGTTTAAGCATTGAATGAAAGGATGTGGTGCGCATTAATTACTGAATAATTTATAACATTTTATTCCCTGTCACCTATGCATAGCAGGTGTTTATTCACATCTAAAATTGTATGATGTCAACCCAAGAATGTAACAGAAAAATTATTGAAATTTATTAAGCTGTCAACTAGGTAGAGGAGGGGTATATTACACCCAAAAATTGGTGAATTTCACCAAAAAATGTAACTGACAATCATTTTTATTTTTTTCCGGTCTACTAGGTATAGGAGTGGTACATCACACCCAAAAATTGGTGAATTTCACCAGAATATATAACTGACAATTTTTTTTTATCCTGTCTACTAGGTATAGCAGTGGTACTATACACCCAAAAATGTGTTTATTTCGCCAGAAAATTTAACTGACAATTTTTATTTATTTTTTTACCGTTCCACTAGGTATAGCAGTGGTACTATACACACCAAAATTGGTGAATTTCACCCTAAAATGTAAATGACAATTTATTTATTTTTTACGCGGCCTACTAGGTATAGCAGTGGTACTATACACCCAAAAATTTGTGAATTTCACCCGAAAATGTAAATGACAAAGTAGTGAAATGATATAAAATAAAACACGTACAAAAAAAAATGGATTTATGAGGTGGAGTTCCATATGGACAAAACCACAGAAATATAGTGGCAAATCTGTGGGAGCTGCTCAACCCCTAACACTGTGGCGTGTTTTTCATTGGGGGAGCAGCCCCACCGCATGTGGACCGCAGCAAACGACTATCCCCAGCAAAAAAAATTGCATACGGTGGAGGATGTCGGCGCGGTCCACATGCACCACAAAGGCATCCTACACAAAACGGAGCATTGTGCGGATGAAAATATAATCATAAATCACAGAAGAAATGCACCAAATGGATATGCCACTGACTATACTGGCTAGTCATAAATGCAGATATTAAAAGCTGAGACTTTTGCCAATATATTCCTGTCAGGAAGATATCGGAGCCCAATCATGCACCACGTCACGGTTCTCAGCATGGCAAGGGGTCCTACCACTAAGCTACCTATGGTGTGAACACGGTCTGAAGGTAATGTAATCCAGCTCACAGCCAAGCTTCCACACAACCGCCCAGCAGGACAACTAGTGCAATGTGAACAAAGCCAGACTGTAAGCCACACCCATATCAGACCATGTGATGGAGGTTACCAGGTGCAAAGGAGAGTGTTTGAATGCCAGGTAAAGGCACATACACTACATATAAAACAAGACAAAAACACAGAAATATAGTGGCAAATCTGGGGGAGCTGCTCAACCCCTAACACTGTGGAGTGTTTTTCATTGGGGGAGCAGCCCCACCGCATGTGGACCGCAGCAAACGACTATCCCCAGCAAAAAAAATTGCATACGGTGGAGGATGTCGGCGCGGTCCACATGCACCACAAAGGCATCCTACACAAAACGGAGCATTGTGCGGATGAAAATATAATCATAAATCACAGAAGAAATGCACCAAACGGATATGCCACTGACTATACTGGCTAGTCATAAATGCAGATATTAAAAGCTGAGATGTGGTGCATGATTGGGCTCCGATATCTTCCTGACAGGAATATATTGGCAAAAGTCTCAGCTTTTAATATCTGCATTTATGACTAGCCAGTATAGTCAGTGGCATATCCGTTTGGTGCATTTCTTCTGTGATTTAGGAGTTCCATATGGAGTAGGAGTTTGAGGAGGCGGTGGACGTAGCGGAGTAGGTGGAAGCGGCAGGTGGAGGTTTTTGGTTTTAATTTAATTTTGTAAAATTAAGGTACACTCCAAAAGAGAGTGAAATATCCAAAATACAAACATGAGCAATTGCGCTGCAGTATAACAATGACTACTTAGTGCCGGTATACATGTCTATTCTGCACAAGGTACAGACAAGTCCTGAGGGATCCATGCCTGGTTCATTTTAATGAACGTAAGCTTGTCCACATTGGCTGTGGACAGGCGGCTGCGCTTGTCTGTGATGACGCACCTCCAAGGCGTAAATGGCAAGCTCAGGCCATGTGCCCAATTTGGAGACCCAGAAGTTGAAGGGGGCAGACCCGTCATTCAGTATGTGTAGGCGTGTGCACACATACTGCTCCACAATGTTGGTGAAATGCTGCCTCCTGCTAAGACGTTCCATATCAGCTGGTGGTGCTGGTTGTTGTGGCGTGCTGACAAAGCTTTTCCACATGTCGGCCATGCTAACCCTGCCTTCTGAGGTGCTGGTGGTGGCCCAGCTGCATTGGCAACCTCTTCCTCTGCCTTCGCCTTGTGCTTCCACTGTGCCCCCGCTGTCAGGTGGGAATGCCACCAGCAGCGCGTCTACCAGCGTGCACTTGTACTCGCGCATCTTACGATCACGCTCCAGTGAGGGAATTAAGGACGGTACGTTGTCCTTGTAACGAGGATCCAGCAGCGTGGCCACCCAGTAATCAGCACAAGTTAGAATGTGGGCAACTCAGCGGTCGTTGCGGAGACACTGCAGCATGTAATCGCTCATGTGTGCCAGGCTGCCCAGAGGCAACGAAAAGCTGTCCTCTGTGGGAGGAGTATCGTCTGTGTCCTCTGTATCCCACCCATCCACGCACCAATGATGGCCATGAGCTGGTCTGGGTGCCACCCTGCTGTGAACATGGTTCCTCCTCCTCCATCTCCTCCTCCTCATCCTCCACCTCGTCATCCTCCAGAACTGTGGCCTGGCTGGACAATTGTGTACCTTGGGTTTGTGGGTGCAGGAACCCACCTTTGGAGCCAGTTGGGAATGACTGGCCGGAAACTCTACGAAATGATCCCTCTTCCTCCTCCTCCTCCTGTGCCACATCCTCTTCCATCATCCCCAGGAGCGTTTTTTCAAGGAGGCATAGAAGTGGGATAGTAACGCTGAGAACGGCATTATCGGCACTGGCCATGTTGGTGGAGTACTCGAAACAGCGCAACAAGGAACACAGGTCTTGCATGGAGGCCCAGTCATTGGTGGTGAAGTGGTGCCGTTCCGCCGAGCGACTCAACCGTGCATGCTGCAGCTCAAACTCCACTATCGGCTGCTGCTGCTCGCACAGTCTGGCCAGCATGTGCAAGGTGGAGTTCCACCTTGTGGGCACGTCGTATATGAGGCGGTGAGCTGGAAGTGACGCTGCAGCACTGACAGGCGAGCAGCAGCAGGGTGAGAACGCCGAAAGCGCGCACAGATGGCCTGCACTTTATGCAGCAGCTCTGACATGTCGGGGTAATTTTTAAGGAATGCACCACCAAATTCAGCACATGCGCCAGGCAAGGGATGTGGGTCAAACCGGCTAGTCCCAGAGCTGCTATGAGATTTCGCCCATTATCGCACACCACCAGGCCGGGCTTGAGGCTGACTGGCACAAACCACTCATCGGTCTGTTGTTCAAGGCCCGTCCACAGCTCCTGCGCAGTGTGGGGTTTTTCCCCCAAAGAGATACGTTTTAAAACTGCCTACTGTGATTTACCCCTGGCTGTGCAGAAGTTGGTTGTGAAGGTGTTATGCTGACCGGATGAGGAGCTGGTAGAGGATGAGGAAGCAGAGTAGGAGGAGGAAGCAACAGGAGGCAAACTGAAGTGCCCTGCAATCCTCGGTGGTGGAAGGACATGCGCCAAACTGCTATCTGCCTCAGGCCCAGTGTCACGGCTGAGGATGGGGAAAACCCTCAGCCGTGTGATGCCATGAGATGTTAGTCGCTGCTCGGCCAGGACAACAGAATAAGGGAGCAGGTCACCTCCTAACGCATCCCTAATCCGGCCCTAACTCCTAGCTGCATGAGTCAACCTTGAAGGTAGGAGGGCCCATGCTCAGGAACCTTGTATCCCTACTCACTCTCCGCCGATCCCTGAACTAGGAGCTGGGTAGACCACCTGTTCCTCCTGGATGCGGAGAAACAGGAGTCTAAAACTGGCCGAGCTGCAATGGGATGTAACCATAAACAGACTATGGATATGGCAGGAGAGTGAAAGACTTTCACCTCTACCTGCCACAGACACACTGACTGGATCCCTGGACACAAGTGCTGGCTGTCCACACACAAACATAAAAGGACACAGCACACATAAACACACAGGGACCCAGAACCATAGCTGCAATAATAACAGACACCACATAGACATAAACTTAACATCACATAAACATATTGTATCACAATTTATGACCACAAGGGTGACCCTCACTGGCAGATGGTATATGGGACCAGGAGAGTTCCTCCAGCTTACTACAAGGCTGGAGTACCCCCTCAGAACTCAGGTCTAAACTGAGGTTAAATAGCCCATGTCGCCACACCCACGCAGACACACCCAGTGTTCACACAAAGAGGGAGTTAACCCTTCCTACACCAGGCAAGGGATGGAAGCCACTTAAATGGGAAGTGTCCAAATGAACAACACACTGCAGCTGTTACCGCAGGCAACGACATGCGTGGCAACCATGTCCTGGGAGTCAGCCAGAAGGCCGAGACACTGCCACCACATGTACACAAAACCAAACATTACCACGGGCAGCCACAGTGAAGGGAAGTGTCACAGTGCACACCTACATAAACCTTGTGCACACCAGACATACAAAGTGCATACATACACACACACCCAACCAGGTGTAACCGCATGCACTTGACAGCAAGCTACCTAGCAACAGCTCAGGCTGCTATACTGCCAAGTACAATCATGTTACCAGCGGCAACCACACGTGAGGCAACATACCAGCAGCCCTCACCATGTGGTTGACAAAAAAAAAAAACGCAGGCAACTGCATGCGGATCCTGAGTCACGACCGTGACCATGGTCATGACACCCAGCCGCCACTGCATTTACCCAGTGTGCTGTTATGGAGATATAATAGCCCTGACCGTGCTTACTGGTCCACATATCCGTAGTCAGGTGCACCTTGCCACAGATGGCGTTGCGCAGTGAACACCTGATTTTGTCCCCTACTTGGAAGGGATGGCTCGCCTTGAAAAGTAGTGGCGGCTGGGCACGACGTACTGTGGGACAGTCACCGCCATAAGGCCTTTAAAACTATCCGTCTCCACCAGACGGAATGACAGCATTTCAAAGGCCTGTAATTTAGAAATGCTGTCATTCAGGGCTAGGGATCGCGGGTGGGATATGGGATATGGAGAGCTGAACGCTTCCGTGGGGCATTGTGGAGATGCTTGGTCACCCAGGTGTTGGTGTTGCTGGCAGATCCTCTGTTTGTGGGGTACCAGGTGGCACTGTCACTCCAGAGGTGGACGAAGAGGCCACGACTGCAGCAGAAGAGGAAGCAGGAGGAGCCAGAGACCTTTCTTGGTTTTTGAGGTGTCTACTCCACTGCAGCTCGTGCTTTGCACTTAAATGCCTGGTCATGCAGGTTGTGCTCAGGTTGAGAAAGTTTATGCCTGGCTTCAGGCTCTGATTGCACAGCGTGCAAACCACTCGTGTCTTGTCGTCAGCACATTGTCTGAAGAACTGCCACGCCAGGGAACTCCTTTGGTGTGCTGGCTTTGGTGTGCTTGGTCCCTTGCTGCTGTGGGCAGTAGGAGGCATACTGTCTAGAGGACGGCCGCTCCGCTTTTGCACCCTGCTCCCTCTTCTGCTGCGCTGGTGGCTCTGTGCGACCACCTCCTCTTCCTCCAAACTACATCGGTCACTCGCATGACCTTGATTCCATGTGGGGTCGAAGACCTCATCGTCCTCCACATCATCTTCCACCCAGTCTTCACCCCTGACTTCCTTGTCGGTCTGCACACTTTCAAAAGCCCCAGCAGTTGGCACCTGTGTTTCTTCATCATCCGAGACGTGCTGCGATGGTCCTCCCATGTACTCATCTTGAAACATAAGTGGTTGGGCATCGGTGCACTCAATCTCTTCCACTTTTGGGGAAGGGCTAGGTGGATGGCCCTGGGAAAGCCTGCTAGCAGAGTCATCAAAAAGCAGAAGAGACTGCTGCATGACTTGGGGCTCAGACTGCTTGGCTGATTTGCAAGGGGGTGAGGTGAAAGACTGATGGACATCGGCTGCAGGTGCCAACTCTGATCTTTCAGCAGGAGGCTGGGTGGGAGACAATGTAAAGAAACTGGAGGCACTGTCAGCAACCCAATCTACTATCGCCTGTACTTGTTCTGGCCTCACCATTCGTAGAGCTGCATTAGGCCCGACCAAATACCGCTGAAGTTTCTGTCACCTACTCGCACCTGAGGAAGGTGTTTCACTTGTGCGTGTAGCTGGCACAGATCGACCACGTCCTCTCCCTGCAACAGGAGCTCCACCAGCAGCACCACGACCTGGACCACGTCCCTTATTTGACGCTCTCCTCATATTTTTCAAATTTAGGATCTTGCCCTAAATGGGTGTTAAATTAATAGTAGAATAGTATGTAAAGGGTGTATTTCACACGGTCTGAACCAGTGTAGGCCTAAATTAAATATTTCTTTGCCCAAAATAGCTGTATTTCAAATTGCTGTATTTCAAATCCCTGAATCAAACCCCTGTATGTAGAGGGAGTATTTCACAGGGCCTGAAACAGTGTAGGCCTGAAGTACATATATCTTTGCACAAATTGGCTGTATTTAAAATGGCTGTATTTAAAATCCCTGAATCAAACTCCTGTATGTAGAGGTGGGATCTCACACGGTCTGAACCAGTGTAGGCCTGAAGTAAATATTTCTTTGCACAAAATGGCTGTATTTCAAATCCCTGATTCAAACCCCTATATGTAGAGGGTGTATTTCACAGGGCCTGAACCAGTATAGGCCGGAATTCAATATTGGTGTACCAAATGGCAGTATTTAAAATCTCTAAATGTAACCCAAATGTATTAAGGGTGTATCTCACAATGACATCTGCATCAAAGGCTGCCAACTAAATTTTTTGTGCCCAAACGAGTGTTTGTTTAACAACTGAATTTGACAGCAGTATATAAGCCTGTAATTTCACACATGCTGATGCTGCAACGCCTGAAAATAGTGTTTTTTGTGAAAAAAGTGTGTTTTTCAAACCCCAGAAAAATGATGGGTGTATTTCTAGCTTAAATTGCACACTGACTAATCAAGATGTTGTAGATTGGCAAAATTGTGTTTTTTTGGTAACAGAAATATGAAAGATGTATATATTAAACTTGAATTTAACACTTGCAGATCTGGAAAATACAGTTTTTTGTTTTTTTTTTAACCCCTTCACGCAACATCACGTACATGTACGTGGGGGAATGTGGTGCCTCACCGCATCCCCACGTGCATGTGCGTGATCGGCTTTCACTGTCAGCGCAGGGACCGAAGCGCTGAAGGTTCAGTGAAGCCGGCGTGCTGGGGTTGCTAGGCAACCAGAGAAGCCGGAAGGAGCTGTATTGGACCCCTGACCCGCCCACGATCGCTGTGATTGGTCCAATACTGCAGAGGGACCAATAGCAGCGCATCGAGGCAGGTAAGGGGGGGTTAGGGAGGGACTGTGTGCTTCTCCTTCTCTGATCGTCCCAATTCCTGTCAGGGAAGCGATCAGAGAAGGAGAGAGTGTGAAAAGCTGATGTACCTTCCCGACCTATGACGAGTATACTAGTCATGGAGCACTGCTACTTAGCGCTCCATGACTAGTATACTCGTCATCGCATTTAACTGTCACCATGTCTGCAGACATGGCGACAGCGCTGAGTGCCGGCTGTTACACACAGCCAGGCACCTTGGGTCAATGCCGAGGGGGGTCCTGTGACCCCCCCGTATCGGCGATCGCTGAAAATCACAGGTCAATTCAGACCTGCGGTTTGCAGCGCTTTATGTAGTTTCTGATCCCTGTGGTCCCTGACCGCAGGGATCAGAAACCTAAAAATTGCCAAAGATCGAATTCTTTTTTAACCCCCCCTGCACCCCTGAATTCATTTATGTGGCGGGGTGCAGGGGGGCAGTTTGTGAGCGGTGCGGGGCGGTGCGGCAGTTGCGGGATCGCGATCCCCCGCCCGCCTCCCATTATAATAATCGTTGGTGTACAGTGGGTATACCAGGGTGCCAGCACATTGCTGACACCCTGGCATAAACGTCTGACATCGGTGATGCGATGTCAGCCGTTTAACCCTTTCCATACCGTGGTCCGTACGGACCGCAGTATGGAAAAGGTTAACAGCTCAGGGAGCTCCCTCCCTCTCCCATCGGAGGGCTGCTGTACCTTTGCAGCCCCCCGATGGAGAGGGAGAGAGCCCCAAGACAGCCCCCCGAGAGCCCCGTCCTTACCCTTCCCCGTCTGCGCAGTTCTGACCATAACTGAGCAGACGGGGAAGGTTCCCATGGCAACAGGACGCCTTCTCAGGCGTCCTGCTGTCCATGGTGCTGAACAGATCTGTGCTGAAAGCATAGATCTGTTCAGTGTAAGTAAAATATAGTACAGTGCAATATATATTGTACTGTACTGTATTATACAGACATCAGACCCACTGGATCTTCAAGGACCAAGTGGGTCTGGGTCCAAAAAAAAGTAAAAAAAGTTAAAAAAAAAGTAAAAATCAAAAAACAAATTTATCACTGATTAAAAATAAAATTCCCTACACATGTTTGGTATCGCCGCGTCCGTAACGACCTGATCTATAAAACAGTCATGTTACTTTTCCCGAACGGTGAACGCCATAAAAATAAAAAATAAAAAACTATGATGAAATTGAAATTTTGCCCACCTTACTTCCCCAAAAAGGTAATAAAAGTGATCAAAAAAGTCGCATGTACGCCAAAATTGTAACAATCAAACCGTCATCTCATCCCGCAAAAAATGAGACCCTACTTAAGATAATCGCCCAAAAACTGAAAAAACTATGGCTCTTAGACTATGGAAACACTAAAACATCATTTTTTTTGTTTTAAAAATGAAATCATTGTGTAAAACTTATATAAATAAAAAAAAAGTATACATATTAGGTATTGCCGCGTCCGTATCGACCGGCTCTATAAAAATATCACATGACCTAACCCCTCAGGTGACCACCGTAAAAAAATAAAAATAAAAACGGTGTAGAAAAAGCAATTTTTTGTCATCTTACGTCACAAAAAGTGTAATAGCAAGCGATCAAAAAGTCATATGCACCCCAACATAGTGCCAATCAAACCGTCATCTCATCTCGCAAAAAAAGAGACCCTACCTAAGATAATCGCCCCAAAACTGTAAAAACGATGGCTCTTAGACTATGGAGAAACTAAAACATTTTTTTTGTTTTAAAAATGAAATCATTGAGTAAAACTTACATAAATAAAAAAAATTGTATACATATTAGGTATCGCCGCGTCCGTGACAACCTGCTCTATAAAATTACCACATGATCTAACCTGTCACATGAATGTTGTAAATAACAATTTAAAAAAAACGATGCCAAAAAAGCTATTTCTTGTTACCTTGCCGCACAAAAAGTGTAATATAGAGCAACCAAAAATCATATGTACCCTAAACTAGTACCAATAAAACTGCCACCCTATCCCGTAGTTTCTAAAATGGGGTCACTTTTTTGGAGTTTCTACTCTAGGGGTGCATCAGGGGGGCTTCAAATGGGACATGGTGTCAAAAAACCAGTCCAGCAAAATCTGCCTTCCAAAAACCATACGGCGCACCTTTCACTCTACGCCCCGCTGTGTGGCCGTACAGTAGTTTACGGCCACATATAGGGTGTTTCTGTAAACGGCAGAGTCAGGGCAATAAAGATACAGTCTTGTTTGGCTGTTAACCCTTGCTTTGTTAGTGGAAAAAATTGGTTAAAATGGAAAATTAGGCAAAAAAATGAAATTCTCAAATTTCATCCCCATATGTCAATAACTCTTGTGCAACACCTAAAGGGTTAACGAAGTTTGTAAAATCAGTATTGAATACCTTGAGGGGTGTACTTTCTTAGATGGGGTCACTTTTAGGGAGTTTCTACTCTAGGGGTGCATCAGGGGGCTTCAAATGGCACATGGTGTAAATAAACCAGTCCAGCAAAACCTGCCTTCCAAAAACCATACGGCGCACCTTTCACTCTACGCCCCGCTGTGTGGCCGTACAGTAGTTTACGGCCACATATGGGGTGTTTCTGTAAACGGCAGAGTCAGGGCAATAAAGATACAGTCTTGTTTGGCTGTTAACCCTTGCTTTGTTAGTGGAAAAAATTGGTTAAAATGGAAAATTAGGCAAAAAAATGAAATTCTCAAATTTCATCCCCATTTGCCAATAACTCTTGTGCAACACCTAAAGGGTTAACAAAGTTTGTAAAATCAGTTTTGAATACCTTGAGGGGTGTAGTTTATAGAATAGGGTCATTTTTGGGTGGTTTCTATTATGTAAGCCTCGCAAAGTGACTTCAGACCTGTAGTGGTCCCTAAAAATTGGATTTCTGAAAAATTTCAAGATTTGCTTCTAAACTTCTAAGCCTTGTAACATCCCTAAAAAATAAAATATCATTCCCAAAATAATTCAAACATGAAGTACACATATGGGGAATGTAAAGTCATCACAATTTTTGGGGGTATTACTATGTATTACAGAAGTAGAGAAACTGAAACTTTGAAATTTGTTAATTTTTCCCAATTGTGGGTAAATTTGGTATTTTTTATGCAAAAAATAATAATTTTGGGACTTAATTTTTCCAGTGTCATAAGGTACAATATGTGACGAAAAAACAATCTCAGAACGGCCTGGATAAGTCAAAGCGTTTTAAAGTTATCAGCACTTAAAGTGACACTGGTCAGATTTGCAAAAAATGACCTGGTCCTTAAAGGGGTTGTCCGGGATTGGGGACATGGGTCTACATGTACAATGGTCCCCTAAATATTACATTCATGCCTGTCCTTCCCTTACCAGACATTTCTGATGGCCCTTTTTCACTTGACAAATTTTCAGCCGGAAGTGCAGTTTCTATCACAGTCAGTGACGTACCGGGTCCCTTTCTGCATAGTGAAGCCTCTCCTTCCGCTTCACAAGGAGCCCGGTGACGTCACCGTCAGCCTCTAATTATTCCAAGCGCATGGAGGGGCAGTAACTATGCGGCAACAGAAGCGCTAAGCCACGCCCCCTCATGCCGCGAAGCCACGCCCATCGCAGCGCTAAGCCACGCTTCTCGCCGAGCAAGGCGCATTCTTAGTAAGGAAGGAGGCGTTTAGCTGCGCTGGGACCCAGAAAGCATTGAGGCAGGAAGTTGCTGCACATAAACAGAAAGGTAAACAATCAGTGGGGGACTGTAGGAGCCCTGCTAAAGTGTAAAAATACCTAAAAACATCTGGGGGGACCTTCAAACCGCTATTAATAGTGATTTAACTGGTTTTTAAAAAAAATCTTGATCCCGGACAACCCCTTTAAGGTGAAATAAGGCTGTGTCTTGAAGGGGTTAAAGTGTTTTTTAAAAACCCCAGAAAATTATGGGTGTATTTCTACCTTAAATTGCACACTGACTAATCCAGATGTTGTAGTTTGCCCCAAAAAAATGGTGATTTGCAATGTCCCAAAAGCTCAGATGCAGTGCTGGTGCACTGAGCTTAAATAAAATGGCCGCCGCCGCCACCCACCTAACTAACAGAATTTAAAATTATTTTTTTGGTCAATGGTCTCAGGGCATGGTAAAATGATTGTGTCCTGCACCCACACAACTATTTCTAGGTAGATTGCTGAGTTAGATTCTCTCTTATTCTCTCCCTGAAATCACAAGTCCCGCAGCATCCTCTCCCTACACTTGTAACAGCAGAGTGACGTGCAGCGCTACGTGACTCCAGCTTATATAGAGCCTGGGTCACATGCTGCTCTGGCCAATCACAGCCATGCCATTAGTAGGCATGGCTGTGATGGTCTCTTGGGGCAAGTAGTATGACGTTTGTTGATTGGCTGCTGTGCAGCCTTTCAAAAAGCGCCAAGAAAGCGCCGAACCCGAACTTTTATGGAAATGTTCTGGTTCGGGTCCAGGGTCCAAAAATCCTAAAGTTTGGTACGAACCCGAACTTTACAGTTCGGGTTCGCTCAATCCTAGCTATAACCAATGGCTGTCTACCCCATTTTTAGGGACGTTGTAGGAGGTGACCTGCTCCCTATCCTGTTGTCCTGGCCGAGCAGCCATAACATCATCTGGCATCGCATGGCTGAGGATTTTCCCCCATCCTCAGCCGTGACAGCAACCATCCTGATTGACTGTCAACGTTTTATATCCTCATTTCTCGGTATTAACTTCAAATTAGTCAAAAATGCATAGATGATTCACAGCAAGGTCACAAAGGCAATATTCTGGCACCCTAGTAATTCATAGCTATCAGACAAGGACCTATATCATAATTAGAGTTGAGCGAACCTGCCTTTTGGAAGGTATGGGTTCAGGGTTTAAGTTAATTACGTAATAAATTCTGTTCTCACAGAATCCATCACGTAATTCAGTGCTGGCATGCCGCATAATACAACTGTGTGGCCACCTCCAAGGGCTCTGTTCTGCTACCCATACATTGTATTATGACAGCATGCAAAACGGAATGCCTTTATTACATAATTCACTTAAACCCCGAACCCTTTTGGCAGGTTCGCTCAACTCTAATCATAATCATTACAAGGTGTTTTCATTTGGAAGTTGCTTTCCTTCCCTCTAAACTAGTGATGAGTGGCAGGGGTCATATTTCAATTTGCGATATTTTGCGAATATTTTGTAGAATATTCGTCAAATATTTGCAAAGACGAATATTCGTTATATTTAACGATTTTTTTATTTGAAAAATCGGCACATAATGATCACGTAAATTTGAATTTTTATCGCAAATTTTTCAACTGCCGAGTAAAAACCTGATTCCTCCCTGCTTCTTGCTTGTGGTCCAATGAGTCATAGCACTATATCGAATATATTAGTTTTTTCAAATATTCGTAATATTCTAAAACAAGACTATATAGCAATACAGCGAATATAAAAAAAAAAAATATATAGAGCAATTTAGCTAATATAGTGCTATAATCTTTTTTTTAAATAGTTTTTTTCTAATCTGAACTTGAAAAAAAATTACAACTATTAGACAAAGAAGTTTATAGCACTATTAGCTAAATTGCTCAATATTTATTTTTTTCGAATATTCGCTATATTGCTATATATTCTTGTTTTAGAATATTGCGAATATTCGAAAAAACTTATATACTCGATATAGTGCTATATATTAGTTTTTTAGAATATTCATCATTTTTCCCATTTAAAGTCAAGATTCCTCCCCGCTTCTAGCTTGTGGGCCAATGAGTCATTGGCCCACAAGCAAGAAGCAAGGAGGAATCGTGTTTTTACTTGGAAATTGAAAAATTTGCAATAAAAATTCGCATTACGAAAACTCGCAATAAAAAAAATCTCAAATATTCGAAATTATGAATGTATATCACTATATTCTGAATATTCACGAATTTTCAAATAACCTATATTCGCAATAAAAATTTGCAATTCGAATATTCGTGATCAACACTATTCTAAACCTCTGTTGTCAGGAGCTGCTGACGACAATACGCTAATTAAAAATGTATACCAAGAAAAGAAAAAAATACATATAAAAGTATGCAAATAAGTATAAACTGCTCTCAAAAAAGCAGTGCAGCCCTATGTTCAGATTAGATATTGTGAATGGAGCCAGAATAGTGAAGCTTTACCTGTAATACACTCACTATAAACAGAGTTCTCAGATTGAAGAACAGAGTTCACGGGCATTTTAAACAATACAGCCTTTGATCTTCTCAGAAATTCAGAAATACTTATCTGAGAAATGCTGAAAATTAAGGGTGCTTTCTCCCCAACATGTGAAAAGTCCCAAGGATAGCTAAGTCAGGCTGCCTAGAAGGGAGGAAAAGTAGGTCCATCAGTGCAAACTTAGGCTGGGTTCACACTTGGGCGTTTTACAGCGCGTACGATCGCGCTGTAAAACGCCCGACGCTCCAAAAAGTACATGAGCGACTTTTGGGGCGTTTGTGGCCATAGGACACTGTAGTGAATCACACAAACGCGCGTCAAACGCGCGTTTACTATTACAAAAACGCGCATAAAAATGCGCGTCAAAAACGCGCGTAAAACGCGCGTTTGCGCAACGCTCAAGTGTGAACCCAGCCTAAACACTCGATAGCAGGAACTGCAGCAGCTTCAAGGTTCAAGAAACAATACAAGGTTAAAGGGGTTTTGCCATCTCAGACAATGGGGGCATATCGCTAGGATATGCCCCCATTGTCTGATAGGTGCAGGTCCCACCTCTGGGACTTGCACCTACAATGATAATGGAGCGAGGAAATGAACGGAGGGCACACTGCACATGCGTGGTGGCCCCATAGAAATGAATGGGAGCAGGGGCCGCCTGTGCGCGGTGCTCTCCCATTCACTTCTATGGGAGCACCAGGGCACAGCACTTGGTGGTGGACGGACCCCGGGAAATCCAAGGTCCTCCAGCCACAGCTCTCCCCTCTCAATTCTCCTTGTAGGTGCGGTTCCCAGAGGTGGGACCCGCACCTATCAGACAATGGGGGCATATCCTAGTGATATGCCCCCATTGTATGTGATGGGAATACCACTTTAATGCAACCCCTTATACACCTGCCAGAAACAGCATAAAGAATAAAAACAAAAACATGACAAGAAATTCACATGCAAAGCAAACCATCTGTCCAAGTTAACTAGACAGAAAAAACACGTAAGAGGGGCTTGGTATTCTCATATAGGCTCAGGAAACTCGAATTAATTAGTGATTCATTTGATTAAATAAAAATTTTCATCTTTCCTACTAGTACACAGGGTCAGAAATACCCCATTATTTGTACTGCTGGTAAGGAAAAAAATTGGTATTGCAGTAATCATACTGACCCAGAGAATGAAAGGCACAGGTCAGTTTTAATGCATAGAGAATGCCTTAAAAACAATACCCATGAACTGTGGCAGAATAGCATTTTTCCAATTCTACCACATTTTGACATTTTCCCAGCTTTTCACTACATTGTATGAAACAGTATAATGGTATAATGGTGCCATTAAGAAGTACAACAACCCCCTCCCCCACCCCTTATATGACTATGTGAATGGAAAAGTTATGGCTCAGGGAAGGCAGGGATATAAAAACTGAAAATTGCACGGTCCTGAAGGGGTTTAACCCCTTAAGGACACAGCCTTATTTCACCTTAAGGACCAGGCCATTTATTGCAAATCTGACCAGTGTCACTTTAAGTGGTGATAACTTTAAAACGCTTTTACCTATCCAGGCCATTCTGAGATTATTTTTTTCGTCACATATTGTACTTCATGACAGTGGTAAAATGAAGTAAAAACAAATCATTTTTATTTATAAAATAATACCAAATTTACCCAAAATTCTGAAAACAAAATTGCAAATTTCCAAGTTTCAATTTCTCTACTTCTATAATACATAGTAAGACCTACAAAAATAGTTATTACTTTACATTCCCCATATGTCTACTTCATGTTTGGATAATTTTGGGAATGATATTTTAGTTTTTGGGGATGTTACAAGGCTTAGAAGTTTAGAAGCAAATCTTGAAATTTTTCAGAAATTTTCAAAAACCCAATTTTTAGGGACCAGTTCAGGTCATAAGTCACTTTGCGAGGCTTACATAATAGAAACCACCCAAAAATGACCCCATTCTAGAAACCACACCCCTCAAGGTATTCTAAACTGATTTCACAAATGTTGTTAACCCTTTAGGTGCTGCACAAGAGTTATTGGCAAATAGGAATGAAAAGCAAGGGTTAACAGCCAAACAAAATGCTATATTTATTGCCCTGATTCTTTAGTTTGCAGAAACACCCCATATGTGTCCGTAAACTACTGTACGGGCACACAGTAGGGCGTAGAGGGAAAGATGCGCCGTATGGTTTTTGGAAGGCAGATTTTGCTGGACTGGTTTATTTACACCATGTCCCATTTAAAGCCCCCCTGATGCACCCCTAGAGTAGAAACTCCATAAAAGTGACCCCATCTAAGAAACTACACCCCTCAAAGTATTCAAAACTGATTTTACAAACTTTGTTAACCCTTTAGGTGTTGCACAAGAGTTATTGGCAAATGGAGATGGAAAATTTGGCAAAAAATTTTAATTCTCAAATTTCATTTTAATCAATTTTTTCCAGTAACAAAGCAAGGGTTAACAGCCAAACAAAATGCTATATTTATTGCCCCGATTCTGTAGTTAGCAGGAACACCCCATATGTGGCCGTAAACTACTGTAAGGGCACACGGTAGGGCGTAGAGGGAAAGGTGTGCCGTGTGGTTTTTGGAAGGCAGATTTTGCTGAACTAGTTTATTTACACCATGTCCCATTTGAAGCCGCCCTGATGCACCCCTAGAGTAGAAACTCCATAAAAGTGACCCCGTTTTGGAAACTAGGGGCTAAGGTGGCAGTTTTTTTGGGATTATTTTTAGGGTATATATGATTTTTGTTTTATCTATATTACATTTTTGTGAGGCAAGGTTACCAGAAATAGAAATTCTGAAATTTCATCTAAATTTATGGTGCCAAAAAAAAAAGGCCATCAAAATCTGCCTTCCAGAAACCATACGGCGTTCCTTTCCTTCTGCGCCCTGCCGTTTGGTCATACAGCAGTTTACGACCACATATGAGGTGTTTCTGTAAACTGCGGTATGAGGGAAATAAATATAAATTTTTGTTTGGCTGTTAACGCTTACTTTGCTATCGGAAAAAAACGAATTAAAATGGAAAATTTGCCCCAAAATTGCTTTTTTGGCACAGTTTTTTTTTTTTTCACCGTGTTCATCTGAGGGGTTAGGGGGGTATTTTTATAGAGCAGATTCTTACAGTGGCGGCGATACCTAATATGCCTACTTTTTATTTATTTATGTTTTACACTATGTTATCTTTTTATAAACAAAAAAAAGCATTTTAGTATCTCCATAGTCTAAGGCCTAGTTCACACGAACGTTTTTTTTGCGGGTGTACGGGCCGTTTTTTTGTGTTCCGTATACGGTCCGTATACGGAACCATTCATTTCAATGGTTCCGCAAAAAAAACGGAATGTGTTCCGTATGCCTTCCGTTTCCGTTTTTCCGTTTTTCCGTTCCGTTGAAAGATAGAGCTTGTCCTATATTTGGCTGTAAATCACGGGTCGTGGCTCCATTCAAGTCAATGGATCCGCAAAAAAAACGGAACACATACGGAAATGCATCCGTATGTCTTCCGTTTCCGTTCCGTTTTTTCTGAACCATCTATTGAAAATGTTATGGCCAGCCCAATTTTTCCTATGTAATTACTGTAAACTGTACATGGCATACGGAAAAACGGAACGGAACAACGGAACGGAAACGGAAACACAACGGAACTCAAAAACGGAACAACGGATCCGTGAAAAACGGACCGCAAAAAACTATAAAAGCCATACGTTCGTGTGAACTAGGCCTAAGAGTCATTTTTTTTTTAGTTTTTAGCCGATTATCTTAGGTAGGGGCTCATTTTTTGTGGGATGAGAGGACGGTTTTATTGGCACTATTTTGGGGGGCATATGACTTTTTGATCGCTTGCTATTCCAATTTTTGTGATGTAAGGTGACAAAAAAAAACTATTTTTTGCATTGTTTTTATTTTAAAAATTTGACCGTGTTCATCTGAGGGGTTAGGGGAGGTATTGTTTATAGAGAAGATTATTACGGACACGGCAATACCTAATATGTCTACTTTTTATTTTTATTTTCGTTTTACTAAATTATATTTTTGAAAACATTTTTTTGTTGTTTTAGTGTCTCAAGTCTGAGAACCAGTTTTTTATCTGATTGTCAGTGGCTAAATTGGGATATAAATTTAGTACTCCATGGAAGTGTGGTACTCCCTGAAGCAACCGTCAATGCAGAGGCCCGGATGATTGGGGCACCTGTCACACTGAGTAGTGGTGTCCTTCCGTATCCCCCTCCTGCGACACACTCTGCACTTTATGGGAGACCACACCTGGAAAGTGTTGGCAAGGGATGATCCGGGCGCCTCCAGTTCACGAAGCACTCCGGCCTGCTCTTTCCCGGTCAGAAAAGATCAGGTCCTTGAGGACTGCCTCATAGAACTGAAGGAATGTCCCTGTGTTGCCAGCGTTCCGGGACAGTACAAAAGAGTTGTACAAAGCAACCTGCTCCAAGTAGACCGCAACTTTTTTGTACCATGCCCGGGTTTTGCGCATGGCATTATATGGCTTGAGGACTTGATCAGAGAGATCAATTCCTCCCATATCAGAGAGATCAACTCCTCCCGATTGTAGTGGATGATGTGGATTGACAGGGGTGATGCCGTTACCATGAATTGTGGACAGTACAAGGACAGCCCTCTTGTCCTTATATCTGACCAGCAACAGGTTTTCACTGGTAAGGGCAAGGGTCTCACCCCTGGAGATAGGTACCTGGAGGGGATGGGCAGGGAGGTCGCGTTGATTTTTCCGCACAGTCCCACAAGCGGACGTGGATCTGGCGGCGAGGGACTCAAACAAGGGGATACTGGTATAAAAGTTATCCACGTACAGGTGGTAACTTTTATCTAGCAGTGGGTGCATAAGGTCCCACACAATTTTCCCGCTAACACCCGGAGTGCGGGGACATTCTGGGGGATGAATACGGGAATCTCGTCCCTCGTACACACGAAACTTGTACGTGTACCCTGAGGTACCCTCACAAAGTTTCTACAGCTTCACGCCATACCTCGCCCGCTTTGAGGGAACATAATGGCGGAAAATGAGTCTCCCCTTGAAAGCAAAGAGAGACTCATCAACCGCGACCTCCCTTCCAGGTACATAGGCCTGTACAAATTTATTACTGGTATCAGCACTCCTCCCATTCGGCATAGGTGGTTTTAATCACATAGGTCTGCATATAAGTGGTCATTGACCTGTACCTCCTGATAGTAATGGACATGTTGTAAACCATATAAAAACAAGACGGGATGTCCAGCTTCCAAAAAAGACGTTGTTCTTTAGTCCAAAATGGCACAGGATAAAAACAATCCAACACGGCAAGCAGGTCTACATGTTTCTGATGCTCTAAAACTGATCCTTATTCATGACACATTGGTTGCTGAATGGCTACATACTTAAATAGCTGAACTTCCTAGTACTCGCAGGTGGTTTGGATTAGCAGGAGAGGCCACACAAATTGGGTTCCGCCTACTATCCAAATGCCATGTGAGTATGAGGGCAAGGATATATATAGAAATAAAAAGTTGGATATGTCCAAAAACACAAACTGTTTTAAAAGTGTATATGAGCAAAGATCAGTAATGCAGGATTAAATCATGTTTGCGATTTAACCCTGCTGGGATTCGGGAACCCATGCGAAAAATCCAATAGGACTCCTTGTTAGGCCTATTGCACACGACCGTATGGCTTTTTCAGTGTTTTGCGGTCCGTTTTTCATGGATCCGCTGTTTCGTTTTTTGTTTCCGTTGTGTTTCCGTTTCTGTTCCGTTTTTCCGTTCCGTTTTTCCGTATGGCATATACAGTATACAGTAATTACATAGATAAAATTGGGTTGGCCATAACATTTTCAATAGATGGTTCAGGAAAAAACGGAATGGAAACGGAAGACATACGGATGCATTTCCGTATGTGTTCCGTTTTTTTTGCATTGACTTGAATGGAGCCACGGACTGTGATTTGCGGGCAATAATAGGACATGTTCTATGTTAAAACGGAACGGAAAAACGGAAATACGGAAACGGAATGCATACGGAGTACATTCCGTTTTTTTTTGCGGAACCATTGAAATGAATGGTTCCGTATACGGACCGTATACGGAACGCAAAAAACGGCCAGTAAACGGGAAAAAAAAAACGGCCGTGTGCAATAGGCCTTAAGGAGTTTTTACTTGTAGTCACCACCTCTTGCAGGAGGATTAACCCTTTCTAAGGCCTGCACTTGAAAACCTGCGGTATCTCCCTGATGAGAGACCGCGAAGTGTAGACTGGCTGCTGAAACATTTCTTACTCTGGTATATGGGATGTCTGAAAGATGTTTACAGATTCTGACTTTTAAACTATTGGTTGTGCATCCAATATATTGCAGACTGCATATAGAGCAGGTAATGCAATACACCACATAGTTCGTGTTGCAATTTACATATTGTTTGTTATTAAAGGAATTGTGAGTTGCTGTTGAAACAACTGCTGAACCTGTTTTAATGTAATTGCAACACGTACAAATGCTGTGGCCACATTTAAATGTGCCTTTATGTCACAACCAAGCACTTTTTTCTATTTTACTGGTGTCACTATCCGTGTAATGGACATGTTGTGTTAGACAACTGTTCACATGGTGCGGTACTGCGTGGTGGCCTTTGTTTTTGTGGCGCTGTGCTGGTGGGTTGGTGGGACCCAGTGCCATGGGTGGCATAATCAGACAGCAGAGGTGCTGTTTGACCCCTGGGTCCCACCGCCTACTAGGGCAGTGCCGCATCGTCACCGCATGGTTGCTGCGCCTTTTTTTCAGAGTAGGTCCCACTCAAAGAGGCGACCTTGACGTGGAGAGTGGGCTTATGCCTTTTGATCAAAATGTACACTAATGACTCTTGTACAGCATGCAGTATGGGGGGCTGTACACTTTATTATAGCGCTGAGAAGCGAGTTAGATCAAAGCATAGCATTGTGGATGTGCGATCCAGTTCTGTTTCTCCCCCTGATCACCTGTACAAATTTGGCCCCAAAGTGATCGATGACCGACCTGATTTTGTACAGGCGGTCAAAGGCAGGCAGGATCACCTTGGGGGGGGGGTGGCCTCAAACCGGGAGCGTGTCATGGCCGTACTGTAAAGTGGGGTCTGGTAGAGGACGTCCCCACTCCAGTAATGCCTGACACTAGGTTTCTTGACTAGGCCCATGTGCAGCATAATGCCCCAAAATGTTCTCATCTCGGCTGCACTGACCGGGGTCCAGCCACTGGGCCTAGCCAAAAAGGAGCCCAGGTGTTGAGCAGCAAACTGTTGGGCGTACAGGTTTGTTTGCTCCACCATTAGATTTACAAAGTGGTCACTGAAAAAAGGCTAAAGTAGTCGTATTCAGTCAAGCCCACTGTGGAAATCTGGATTCCTGGTTGGCCTACAAAATCAGGAATCACGGTCTCAAAGCGCTCTGGGGTACACCAGACATGTTCACCAGCAGGAGACTCCGGTGGACTTATCTGGTGGGCCGGAAAACTAGTAAGAGCCCCAGAGCTGCTCGTACTAGGGTGGGCCACAGGGTCCCTAGCATGGCGGTCCCCTTGCTCCGCCTGGTGGCGTCTCCACCGCCTTGGGGGCTCATCATCATCGCTAGATGATGAGGAGGACGCGGATGACAAAAGGAAAGTGGGGTCATCCTCGTCCTCACTGGGGCTCTCAGACTCGGAGGCAAGCTCGGCGTATGCCTCCTCGGCCGAGAACATCCGGTGGGCCATAGGGGAGTGTGTGTCTGCGTGTGTAAGTGTGCGTGCGTGTAAATCTTTATTCAGTGTGTGTGTGTGTGTGGGGGCATGGGTGTTCGCGAACTCACCCTAAACCTAACAGACAAAAAAAAAATTACTAACTAAGAAAAGGGTAAAAAATTTGAAGAAAAAAAAAATGTAAAATTAAAAACCGCTGATCAACCGTCCGAAGTTGATCAGTAGTGGGGTGTGCAATGCGCCAACAGTGGCCGGACGCTAAGAGTGCCGGCCACAGTCAGTGTACACACCAAAGAAAAACTGCCTGTGCCCCAAAAAAGTTGTAGGGGGAGAGGGGCAAGCTGCAGCACCCCTGCGGGGTCTAGGGTCACACAGTTACTTCCACTAACTTTCCTTTCTTATATCCCTGCCTAACCCAACCTTTCCCTAGCTGTTCCCTAAGTACCTGATTGAACAGATGGGGGTGCTGGGGCAGTGATGGGGTGATGGGCACAGATGGGGTGATGCCTGGACAGATGGGGGTGCTGAGATCCCACGACGTGCAGCGCTCCTCTCTCCTCTGCTCCCCGGACCTCAAATGGAGGAGGAGAGGAGCGCTGCTATGATTTGAACCTCCCGCCGCCTGCCCACCTACCAATCAGAGCCGATCCTGAGAGGTGATGTCACATCACCTCTCAGGATTACAGGATGGTGATTGGTGGTGTAATATCACACCACCGATTACCATCCTGTTCTGGGTTATCGGGTCCTCAGAGACCCGAATAACCCAGAAACGCAGCAAACCGCAGGTCTGAATTGACCTGGGGTTTGCTGCGATCGCCTACACAGGGGGGTCACAGGACCCTCCGGCGCATTGGCCCCGGGTGCCGCTGTGCGGCGGTGATCGAAAATACACATGCCTGTGTCCTTAAGTACCAGGACATCAGGGCGTACCTGTACGCACTGTGTCCGTAACAGGTTAATGAGCTTTAACCACCTAACTGTTTTGCTGTAGCTTGGGCTGTGGGAAAAGTACAGTACTTAAAGGGATTTTCCCATCACATACAATGGGGGCATATCCCTAGGATATGCCCCCATTTTCTGAAAGGGTGTGGGTCCCACCTCTGGGACCCGCACCTACAACTAGAACGAAGCGGGGAAATGAATGGAGGGCGAACTGCGCATGCGCAGCCTCCCTCCATTCATTTCAATGGGGGCGCTGAAAATAGCCGAGTGCTGGCTCGGCTATTTCCATCTGCCCCATAGAAATTAATAGAAGCAGGGGTTGCGCATGAGGAGCAGTGCTTGGTGGTGGATGGACCCCGGGAAACCCGTTGTCCTCCAGCCACAGCTCTCCCCGCTCCGTTCTCCTTGTAGGTGCGTGTCTTAGATTTGGGACATGCACCTATTGGACAATGGGGGCATATCCTAGTGATATGCCGCCATTGTATGTAATAGGAAAACCCCTTTAAAGGCATTGGCCTACAAAAAAAATTCTATAGTTTTCAAACCAGCACCTGGATCTGAATACTTTTGTAATTGCATGTAATTAAAATTTTGTATAGCCAGTGAGTTATTCAATAAAATGTATCTGTATAGCGCCACTTGCTCTTTGTTCTTTTTCTTAGTTCTTTGTCCTGCTCACTAAGAAGGCTGCACATGCTCAGTTTCATCCTTCAACTGCCTCCTGAGCTGTGATAGGAAGAGAGCTCCAGCAGAAAAGACATGCCCCCTGAGCTGTAGCAGAACAGACACTCCCCTGGAGCTGCCAGTTTGATATAAATCTAGCAGAGCAATAAATGGGGAGATCTCTGGATCCATATGAGGAACAGGGATGGTTCTAGCTTTGTTGGGAAGAGGTTGCCATGTACTATATGATGTCTGATTTTCATTCTTTACATTAATTGTGGGATAATCCCTTAAACAGTTTTTCTCCAGTCTAGCTGAGGCAGAAGTGTAAGAGGGGGCTTCTTTAGCTGCTGATATCTCCTCATTGATAGCCGTATGGGCCTGGTCTTTAGCCTGGTTTGAAAGCTGGCATTCACGACAGCATTAGCCCAAGATGAGCAGGAGATATTACTGTTAGAAATCGAGTCGAAAATAATGGCAATAAAACCTGCTTTTACTATAACTTTCAGCTACATTTACTGCATCCCAATTTCTAACAGTTATATTTTCCCATGTAGTGAAGATAATACTGTCATTCTAGTATAGTTTGAAACATTGGAATTCCAGCTTTCAAACAAAGCTCCTCTCTCTAGATGCTACCAAACCAGAGATATGAGCAGCTAAAGCAGCCCCCCCCCCCCCCCATCCCCTTCGGTCTGGAGGAGGAGAGAGAGCAGTTGCACGGCTGACAGACTGTAGGAAGAAAGGAAAAATAGTACACAAATATATAGATTTAGAATTATCATCATTGTAGTGACCCACATAATAAAATCATGTTATTTTTACCACACAGTGAATGCCTTAAATAAATTCCACAAAATAATGTTAAACTTGCAGCTCAGCTCCCATTCAAGTAGATAGCTCATGTGGGGGATTAGCTCTTTTCCGGTGGTTGCAATCACACACTTCTTCACAGACACCAGGATTTAGGGGCCAAACTGTGCTTTATTGTGGCACACGGCATAAAGAAAAACACACAAAGCCAAAATAAAATACCTTGCCCGTCTGGGCCCTATCTAAACACATAGGTTTCCCTGACTCACCTAAAGTGTACCACAGTTCACACCCGTGATGAGATGCGGCTTTCCCAGCCCAACCTCCAGCAGCCTCCAGGCTGCTCCCACACCAGGGTCTCTTGTGGGATAGTGGTCTCTCAGCCCTCCCGGCTCAGACCACACAGAGCCACTCCAGCCTTCTGTGTGCAAGTCCCCCAAAGTCCAGGCTATTGCCTAGCCTCGTGGTCCCTCAGCCTTGCCTAGCTGAGACCACACCGACAGAGCCTCACCAGGCCTCTCTCTGCACACTCCCCAGAGTGAGACACACCCAAGATCCAGTAGCAGCATTAAATAGGATCTCTGGACATGTGCATGCCCTAACCCTAAGTTCACACCTGAGCGTTTTACAGCGCAATCCTACGCGCTGTAAAACGCTCAACAAGGAGAAACCAATGCTTCCCTATGGGAATGGTTCTCACCTGGGCGTTTTACAGCGCGTACGATCGCGCTGTAAAACACCCGACGCTCAAACAAGTTCTTGAGCTTTTTTGGGGCGTTTTGTCGCGCGTTCCCGTACATAGATATTCGGGAACGTGCGACAATGTGTGTTCGCTTGTCTCTGTATGCGCGATTGTAAACGCCAGTACAATCGCGCATACAGAGCGCTCAGGTCTGAACCCAGGGTAAGTCCCGGACTGGAACCTGGGGAAACAACACTTCAATGTTCACATTGCCACACTCATCAATATCTAAAAAGTGGAAATTTTTGAATGCATCTAAAAACAAACATTTATACTTTGATGCTTCATATTTAAAAAAGTACCATATTTATATTAGAATTCTTTTCACATTCTGCAAAGGTTTAGGTGCCTTCTATTCATATGCAATTCACTCTTGTATTTGCTTTTGAACTCTGTCAAACACTCTACAATGTAGCAGCTTTAATGCATCTATCTGGCTTTCTGCTCCTGTGCAATAGTCATAAATTGAATGCAGAGGCGAGTTATTTCTTCATATTACTCTATAATAACCTGCTCATCTCCTAGCATTCATTTTGTTGTATTTTCTAAACGCTCTTTCTTTGTGAGAAGTCATCGTAAATGAAAAGATAATACAGCAAAGGATGATGTTCTGCAAATGATGAGAACATTAATATTTACGATAAGGTAAGGATAAGACTATATTAAAAGTGTTTTCCACTTTCCAAAAAGATTGGCTAAGGGGAAGAAATTGTATAAAATATTAGGAGAAGCAGTATTTACCTGTTAAATGCTGTATAGCTTCAGCACTGCCACTTTGGTGCTCCCTGCTGCTGTCTGTTTAGTAGACTGAATGGTGGCATCACTTTGGCAACACATGACACAGCAGCCAATCACTGGCCTCAGCGATGTACCGTTTAACAGATAATTACAATGTCTTTTAATATTTTCTACAACTTTCCCACCAATTTTTTGTAGACACACCGGACATGTCACGTATATAGCGGAGGTATGGACAAGGACATTCAGGAGCTGAACTGAGAACACCCCACCGTCCCTTCCTACCTATCCTAAATGGCTGACCTGCAACTGGACGACAGTGTCACCACCAGACATCTGAGAAGCTCTGACAGATGCCTTTCAGAACCTCCTCCTTGAGCTTCCTTTGTTTTGGTTTTCAGTTCCTCATCTCGTTAGCCTCTCTCAGCTGTCATGTAGTTGGACTGATTGCATCCCTTTAAATTCCTCCCCATAATGCATTAGTGTGCGGTTTATACAACTTCCTGGTGTGTGTGTGCATGCTGATCCTATTTCCCAGTCTTCTACAAGTAAGTGTTGTACATTCATTCCGTGTCTAGTGTAGGGAGCCGGTGGTCGTGTCCCCTCACTATTATAGGGTGTTCAGGTGTTATACAGTCGAGGTACGAGGATATGCGATCATCTACCATTGGGATTTTCGCATAGGCTGAGCAGTCAGGGAGAGTGCCAGGTCTGATGCAGGGGTCTCCCTTTTTGTTCCTTAGTTTTGGATCCAGTGAGTCATATATTCATTTTGTGTTGTCTTGTTTCCTGTACACCTTCCGTGACAGACAGTCCCTACGCTAAATAGGTGCAGAGACAAACACACGAACAGAACACACACAAAAGCAGTCAACAGAAATGAGTCAAAACCAGACAAGCTGTGCAGTACCAAAACATGTGACAGATAGTGGTCATAAGGCAAGCTGGGATCAAAAACACATATTATGGCTCTGGGAATGCAGGGAGCGCAAAACGAAAATGCAAAAAGGAAAAAACTCCAGGGTAGAAAGGGTTAATATGAGGCACATGGAGGTTTAAAATTAATAGCACCATGTGCCTCCTATTAACTCTTTAACGCATAATGGAAATTGTATGAAGCAGACTGCTCCGCTTAGCCCGCTTCATACGCGGCCAGTGCCGGCTGTGTAATACAGCAGGCCACCGGCCACAATGGCGGGGAATGGCGATCATGCCAAAACCAGTCAATTAACCGGTTACCATGACAGCCATGGTAAGCTGCCTGCTAAACCGTGCATGAGGCATAGCCCAGCAAGGAGTCGATCAGAATACTTTTCACTATGATAGATCTCTATTAGAGTAAATGGGACAAGAGATCTAAAGATCCCAGGTTCTAATCCCCTAAGGGGACTAAAAGTTATTTTAAAAAAAAAATTAAGTTAAAAAAACACAAAAATATTAAAACATGCAATTTGGCATTTTTTGTCACCTTGTCCCCCTCCCCCCCCAAAAAAAAAATTATAACAGTAATGAAAAAGTTGTATGTACCCCAAAAGTGATACCAATAAAAAATTTAATTAGTCCCACAAAAAAAACAAGCCCTCATATAGCTCTGTAAATCAAAATAAAAAAGTTATGGCTTTTTTTTCAAAGGTTTTTACTTTATTAAAAGTAATAAAACAAAATGAAAACTATACAACTTTGGTATCAACGTATTTGTATTGCGCTGGCAACATGAGGTTAATGTGTGGGTACTTTTTATGATTTTTTTGTGCGTGTTATCGAATGGTATTGAGTATCGCAATACTTTTTCTTGGTATTGAAACAAAATCCAAAAACTCTACTCCACACAATTCTGTCTCAGATCTGTACAGGCAGTTCTTTCTTCCTTATTGCTTGGTTTTGCTCTGATATGCATTATCAGCTGTGAGACCTTATACAGTAGATAGGGTTTTGTCTTTTCAAATTATATCCAATCAACTAAATTTACCACATCTGGACTCCAGTGAAGGTGTAGAAACATCTCAAAGATGATCGAGAGAAATGGGAAGCCTCCAGTGCTAAATTTCAAGTTTAATGGCAAAGGGTCAGAATACTTATGTCAATGCAAAATAGCAGATTTTCCTTTTTAGGCTACTTCCATTGTTTTTGCTGGATCCATCATGGATCACAAACAAACTTCCATCATGATAATTAGGTCCCTTTTACACGAGCGTGATTTCCGCGCGGGTGCAATGCGTGACGTGAACGCATTGCACCCGCACTGAATCTTGACCAATTTATTTCTATGGTGCTTTGTACATGAGCGGTGATTTTCACGCAACGCAGGCTACATAGAAGTGAATGGGGCTGCGTGAAAATCCCAAGCATCCGCAAGCAAGTGCGGAGGCGGTGCGATTTTCACGCACGGTTGCTAGGAGACGATCAGGATGGAGACCCGATCATTTTATTATTTTCCCTTATAACATGGTTAAAAGGGAAAATAATAGCATTCTGAATACAGAATGGAGGGGTTAAAAAAAAATAATAATAATTTAACTCACCTTAATCCTTTGCTGATTGCAGTCATCACATGATCCATCACATGATCTATCACCATGGTAAAAGATCATGTGACGGACCATGTGATGACCGGAGTGACGTCACCACAGGTCCTTTGACTGCAATCAGCAAAGAAAGAGACAGAAGAGATGCCGGCTACGCGAGCAAGTGGATTAAGGTGATTTAAATTTTTTCATTTTTTTTAACCCCTCCAGCGCTATTGTACTATGCATTCTGTATTCAGAATATAATACAATCTACAGAACCCCGATCCCAAACCTGAACTTCTGTGAAGAAGTTTGGGTTTGGGTACCAAACATGCCGATTTTTCTCAAGCGCGTGCAAAACACATTACAATGTTTTGCACTCGTGCAGAAAAATCGTGCATGTTCCTGCAATGCACCCGCACCTTTTCCCGCAATGCCCGTGTGAAACCAGCCTTAGAGATGAGCGAATTTCTAAAAAATTCCATTCGGCTGGTTCGCTGAATTTTTCGATAAAGTTCAGTTCAATCCAAATTTACTGTGCCTGTCACCACCAGATCTTTGAGAAGTTCTGATAGACGTTCTTCAGTACCTCCTGCTGTCACCGCTAGACATCTGAGAAGCTCTGACAGACATTCTTCAGAACCTCCTGCTTGAGGTTCTTTTGTTTTGCTTTTGTTTTGTCATCTCGTTTCCCTCTCTCAGCTGTCATCTAGTTGCACTGATTGCATCCCTTTAAATCCCCTCCCATACTGCATCACTTTCTGGTTTATACAACTTCCTGGAGTGTGTACATGCTGGATGCTACAACTGAGGCTTTTACAGATAATCATTGATTTGTGTTTTCCTGTTTGCTTGATCCTAGGTGACCCTAACTCCCTCCATATTAAGTGTAGGGAGCCGGTGGTCGTGTCCCCTCACTATTACAGGGTGTTCAGATGTCATACAGTCGAGGCACGAGGGCATGCAATTTTCTATCATAGAGATCTTTGCATGGGCTGAGAAGACAGGGAGAGTTTCAGGGCTTAAATAGGGGTCACCCTTTTGTTCCTTAGTTTCGGATCAAGCCAGTCGGATCCTTATTTGCAACTTCTTGTTTTCTGTTACACCATCCGTGACATTATAAACCGCCAATACCGTCTCAAGCATGGTTCCGGTTTCACTTTTGACTGAACACATGCAGGGTCTTTCATTGGAGGTAGCAGATCTCCGTAAAACTGTATCTCAGTTTCAGGTGATCGGTTCAGCTTGCGTTCATGGAGTTTGTTCTGAGCCTAAGATCTCGCTTCCGGATACGTTCTCCGGGGGTAGTGAGAATTTTGTTCGTTTTAGAGAGGCTTGCAAACTCCATTTTCGCCTACTTCCCTATTCCTCTGGTGATGAGGAGCGGAAGGTGGGGATCATCATCTCGCTGCTCAGGGATAACGCTCAGTCTTGGGCCTTTTCGCTGCCGGTGGGGGCACGGCCCCTCTGTTCAGTGGATGATTTTTTTTTTGCCCTGGGTCAGATATATGATGATCCGGATCGTATTGCTTTGGCTGAGTCTAGACTACGTCTTTTATGCCAGAGTAAACAGTCCAGAGATATACTGTTCAGAATTTCGGAGATGGGCAGCTGATACTGTTTGGAATGATGCTGCACTCCGAAGTCAATTTTGCCATGGTCTTTCAGAGGGATTGAAAGATGCATTTGCCTTTCATGAGAGACCTACCTCCTTGGACTCTGCCATGTCTTGGGCCGTTCGTATTGACAGGCGTCTTAGAGAGAGAGGAGAGATCACTCCTTCCTGTCATACTCAGTCCAAGGACAGTGCGGCTGTCTCATTCAGTGTGCAGGAGTCTCAGTCTTTCTCAATCCCCTCTGAGCAGGAGCCCATGCAGCTGGGTTTGCTTGCCTGTGACAATAGAGGATTCAGCTCTCAGAGGGGGGTTTGTTTCTGTTGTGGAGGTATAAATCATTTGGCAAATGTTTGTCCCTCTAGGAGATTCAGGCAGTTTTTTTAGAGTAATAAAGAAACAAAAAGAAAAAAAATCCTCTAAAAATGTTCCATCTGTTACCATTGGCAAGGTTGATGCGAAAATTGAAGGTTTTCCGTTGGCTTGTAGTTCCCGTTTTGTCCTACCTGCCAGGGTGGCGCTAGAGAGCAAGAACATTCTTTGTGAGATTTTTGTAGATAGTGGAGCAGCTGTCAATCTCATTGATAATCAATTTGCTATAACACATGGTTTCCAGGTATGCACTTTGGGAAAGGATATACCTGTTTTTGCTATTGCTTCCGCTCCACTTTCTCAGAAATCGTTAAAGGGCATAGTTAACAATATCCGTTTGATTGTGAGTGATACTCATGTTGAGGATGTGTCATGTTTCGTCCTAAGCGGGTTACCTACTCCTCTAGTATTGGGGCTACCCTGGCTCACTAAACATAACCCCACCATTGATTGGCAAGCGAGGCAAATAAATGGTTGGAGTGACTTTTGCAGAGAGAATTGCCTCTCGACATCTGTTTCAGAGGTTTCTACTAAGACTGTACCATCTTTTCTCTCTGAATTTTCAGATGTGTTTTCTGAGAGTGGTGTTCCGGAGCTGTCCCCTCACAGGGAGTATGATTGCCCTATTAATCTCATCCCAGGCGCCAAGCTGCCTAAATCTGTTAGTTAAGTGGGCGGCGCCCATTTTATGCAAGTTCTGTGCACCAGCACAGCAATCTGTATTTTTGACAGTCAAATAGAAGCTTGAAATACTGCAATTATATTCTGGGTTTAAAAAAATCACCAATTTTTGGCAAGACCCTATATCTGTGGCCTTTGCGGCATTTGTCTGTGTGCAATTTAAGCTTGAAATACTGCAATAATTTTCTGGGCTTTAAAAAACACCCATTTTTGTCAATAGCTCCCATCTGAGGCCTATGCCACATTAGTCAGTGTGCAATTTATGCTAGAAATACAGCAATAATTTTCTGGGTTTTAAAAAACACCCTTTTGAGGCAAAATATTAAATTTTACAGCCCTTGCTGCATCTGTCAGTGTGAAATTCAAGCGTTCTATACTGTTGTCATATTATGTTATTAAAAAAACACAAATTTTTGGAATACCCTCCATCTGGGGCCTATGCCGCATTAGTCAGTGTGCAATTTAAGCTTGAAATACAGAAATCATTTTCTGGGTTTTAAAAAACACCCTTTTGGGGCAAAATACAAAATTTTACAGCCCTTGCTGCATCTGTCAGTGTGAAATTCAAGCGGTATATACTACTGTCGGTATATACTACTGTTATCAAAAAAACACCAATTTAAGGCAAAATCCTAATTTTGCGGCGTTTGCTGCATCTGTCATTGTTAAAAACAAGCCTGAAATACTTTATTAATATTTTGGGTTTTAAAAAACATCCATTTTTGGAAATACCCTCCATCTGGGCCCTATGCCGCATTAGTCAGTGTGCAATTTAAGCTAGAAATACAGCAATGTTTTTTTTTTGGGCAAAATACTAAATTTTACAGCCCTGGTTGCATCTGTCAGTGTGAAACACAAGCGTTAAATACTGCTGTCATATTCTTTAATTAAAAAAACACTCATTTTGGGCAAAATACTGAATTTTGCAGCCTTTGCTGCATCTGTCATTGTGAGATGCACGCGTTAGATACTGGTGTTCTATTCTGTTATAAAAAAAAAAACATCTTGGGAAAAAAACTAAATTTGCAGCCTTTGCTGCATCTGTCAGTGTGAGATACATGCGTTAGATACTGCTGTTCTATTTTGTTATTAAAGAAACACGTATTTTGGGCAAAATACTGAATTTTGCAGCCTTTGCTGCATCTGTAAGTGTGAGATACATGCATTAGATACTGCTGTTCTATTTTGTTATTAAAAAAACACCTATTTTGGGTAAGAAAACGTAATTTTGCAGCCTTTGCTGCATCTGTCATTGTGAGATACACGCGTTAGATACTGTTGTTCTATTCTGTTATTAAAAAGGAGGAGAGTGTCAAATAAGGGACGTGGCCCCAGTTGTCGTGCTGCTGGTGGAGCTCCTGTTGCAGGGAGAGGACGTGGTCGATCTGTGCCAGCTACACGCACAAGTGAAACACCTTCCTCAGGTGCGAGTAGGTGACAGAAACTTCAGCGGTATTTGGTCGGGCCTAATGCTGCTCTACGAATGGTGAGGCCAGAACAAGTACAGGCGATAGTAGATTGGGTTGCTGACAGTGCCTCCAGTTTCTTTACATTGTCTCCCACCCAGCCTCCTGCTGAAAGATCAGAGTTGGCACCTGCAGTCGATGTCCATCAGTCTTTCACCTCACCCCCTTGCAAATCAGCCAAGCAGTCTGAGCCCCAAGTCATGCAGCAGTCTCTTCTGCTTTTTGATGACTCTGCTAGCAGGCTTTCCCAGGGCCATCCACCTAGCCCTTCCCCAAAAGTGGAAGAGATTGAGTGCACCGATGCCCAACCACTTATGTTTCAAGATGAGTACATGGGAGGACCACCGCAGCACATCTCGGATAATGACGAAACACAGGTGCCAACTGCTGTGGCTTTCGAAAGTGTGCAGACCGACAAGGAGGGCAGGAGTGAAGACTGGGTGGAAGATGATGTGGAGGACGATGAGGTCCTAGACCCCACATGGAATCAAGGTCATGCGAGTGACCTGTGTAGTTCGGAGGAAGAGGCAGTGGTCGCACAGAGCCACCAGCACAGCAGAAGAGAGAGCAGGGTGCAAAAGCTGAGTGGCCGTCCCCTAGACAGTACACCTGCTACTGCCTACTGCAGCAAGGGACCGAGCACACCAAAGTCAGCTCCAAGGAGTTCCCTGGCGTGGCAGTTCTTCAGACAATTTGCTGACGACAAGACAAGAGTGGTTTGCACGCTGTGCAATCAGAGCCTGAAGCGAGGCATAAATGTTCTCTACCTGAGCACAACCTGCATGACCAGGCATCTAAGTGCAAAGCATGAGCGCAGGTCAGGCGGGTCCTACGCTAAACCTCCCTAAGCCGTTGGGCTTCTATGTTCAGGAGCGCAGACGCCGCACATATGGTGTGCTGCTCCTAGTAACCTCCATGTGCATCAAGCAACCAATGGGAGGAGGAGCAAGCACAGCCATATGTACCACCTAATTAAGGCGCTCATTGGATGGGGGAGGGGGGCAAAAGTGCAGAGGAATGCTACTCCCAAGATACTAGGTGCGCATTCACACTTGAAGGTGCCACTCCCTCAAGAAAACACTACATAAACAAAAAAATCACAGAAAAAACTAAGATAAAAACATCCTGCACGATATGATACAAATTTGCGGATGTCCCTGGCCATATTATTGAAGAAAACCACAGAAATAAGATAATAATGCACTTATTAAAGCAGATGCAAGCACTATATATGGACTAAGTCCTGACTCTGATATGATAATGTCTGAGACACTTAGTCAATATATTTTGATCAAAACACATCTAAGCCCGCCTACCGAACGCCAAGGTGGTCTCAGGTCAGGCGGGTCCTACGCTAAACCTCCCTAAGCCGTTGGGCTTCTATGTTCAGGAGTGCAGACGCCGCACATATGGTGTGCTGCTCCTAGTAACCTCCATGTGCATCAAGCAACCAATGAGAGGAGGAGCAAGCACAGCCATATGTACCACCTAATTAAGGCGCTCATTGGATGGGGGAGGGGGGCAAAAGTGCAGAGGAATGCTACTCCCAAGATACTAGGTGCGCATTCACACTTGAAGGTGCCACTCCCTCAAGCAAACACTACATAAACAAAAAAATCACAGAAAAAACTAAGATAAAAACATCCTGCACGATATGATACAAATTTGCGGATGTCCCTGGCCATATTATTGAAGAAAACCACAGAAATAAGATAATAATGCACTTATTAAAGCAGATGCAAGCACTATATATGGACTAAGTCCTCACTCTGATATGATAATGTCTGAGACACTTAGTCAATATATTTTGATCAAAACACATCTAAGCCCGCCTACCGAACGCCAAGGTGGTCTCAGGTCAGGCGGGTCCTACGCTAAACCTCCCTAAGCCGTTGGGCTTCTATGTTCAGGAGCGCAGACGCCGCACATATGGTGTGCTGCTCCTAGTAACCTCCATGTGCATCAAGCAACCAATGGGAGGAGGAGCAAGCACAGCCATATGTACCACCTAATTAAGGCGCTCATTGGATGGGGGAGGGGGGCAAAAGTGCAGAGGAATGCTACTCCCAAGATACTAGGTGCGCATTCACACTTGAAGGTGCCACTCCCTCAAGCAAACACTACATAAACAAAAAAATCACAGAAAAAACTAAGATAAAAACATCCTGCACGATATGATACAAATTTGCGGATGTCCCTGGCCATATTATTGAAGAAAACCACAGAAATAAGATAATAATGCACTTATTAAAGCAGATGCAAGCACTATATATGGACTAAGCCCTTACTCTGATATGATAATGTCTGAGACACTTAGTCAATATATTTTGATCAAAACACATCTAAGCCCGCCTACCGAACGCCAAGGTGGTCTCAGGTCAGGCGGGTCCTACGCTAAACCTCCCTAAGCCGTTGGGCTTCTATGTTCAGGAGCGCAGACGCCGCACATATGGTGTGCTGCTCCTAGTAACCTCCATGTGCATCAAGCAACCAATGGGAGGAGGAGCAAGCACAGCCATATGTACCACCTAATTAAGGCGCTCATTGGATGGGGGAGGGGGGCAAAAGTGCAGAGGAATGCTACTCCCAAGATACTAGGTGCGCATTCACACTTGAAGGTGCCACTCCCTCAAGCAAACACTACATAAACAAAAAAATCACAGAAAAATGAGCGCCTTAATTAGGTGGTACATATGGCTGTGCTTGCTCCTCCTCCCATTGGTTGCTTGATGCACATGGAGGTTACTAGGAGCAGCACACCATATGTGCGGCGTCTGCGCTCCTGAACATAGAAGCCCAACGGCTTAGGGAGGTTTAGCGTAGGACCCGCCTGACCTGAGACCACCGGTAGGCGGGCTTAGATGTGTTTTGATCAAAATATATTGACTAAGTGTCTCAGACATTATCATATCAGAGTGAGGACTTAGTCCATATATAGTGCTTGCATCTGCTTTAATAAGTGCATTATTATCTTATTTCTGTGGTTTTCTTCAATAATATGGCCAGGGACATCCGCAAATTTGTATCATATTGTGCAGGATGTTTTTATCTTAGTTTTTTCTGTGATTTTTTTGTTTATGTAGTGTTTGCTTGAGGGAGTGGCACCTTCAAGTGTGAATGCGCACCTAGTATCTTGGGAGTAGCATTCCTCTGCACTTTTGCCCCCCTCCCCCATCCAATGAGCGCCTTAATTAGGTGGTACATATGGCTGTGCTTGCTCCTCCTCCCATTGGTTGCTTGATGCACATGGAGGTTACTAGGAGCAGCACACCATATGTGCGGCGTCTGCGCTCCTGAACATAGAAGCCCAACGGCTTAGGGAGGTTTAGCGTAGGACCCGCCTGACCTGAGACCACCTTGGCGTTCGGTAGGCGGGCTTAGATGTGTTTTGATCAAAATATATTGACTAAGTGTCTCAGACATTATCATATCAGAGTGAGGACTTAGTCCATATATAGTGCTTGCATCTGCTTTAATAAGTGCATTATTATCTTATTTCTGTGGTTTTCTTCAATAATATGGCCAGGGACATCCGCAAATTTGTATCATATCGTGCAGGATGTTTTTATCTTAGTTTTTTCTGTGATTTTTTTGTTTATGTAGTGTTTGCTTGAGGGAGTGGCACCTTCAAGTGTGAATGCGCACCTAGTATCTTGGGAGTAGCATTCCTCTGCACTTTTGCCCCCCCTCCCCCATCCAATGAGCGCCTTAATTAGGTGGTACATATGGCTGTGCTTGCTCCTCCTCCCATTGGTTGCTTGATGCACATGGAGGTTACTAGGAGCAGCACACCATATGTGCGGCGTCTGCGCTCCTGAACATAGAAGCCCAACGGCTTAGGGAGGTTTAGCGTAGGACCCGCCTGACCTGAGACCACCTTGGCGTTCGGTAGGCGGGCTTAGATGTGTTTTGATCAAAATATATTGACTAAGTGTCTCAGACATTATCATATCAGAGTGAGGACTTAGTCCATATATAGTGCTTGCATCTGCTTTAATAAGTGCATTATTATCTTATTTCTGTGGTTTTCTGCAAAGCATGAGCTGCAGTGGAGTAGACACCTCAAAAACAAAGAAAGGTCTCTGGCTCCTCCTGCTGCAGTCTTGGCCTCTTCATCCACCTCTGAAGTGACAGTGGCACCTGCCACCCTGCAAACAGAGGATCTGCCAGCAACACCACCACCTGGGTCACCAAGCATCTCCACAATGTCCCACGGAAGCGTTCAGCTCTCCATCTCCAAAACACTGGAGCGGAAGAGGAAGTACCCCCTACCCACCCGCGATCCCTGGCCCTGAATGCCAGCATTTCAAAATGACTGTCCTTTGAAATGCTGTCATTCGGTCAGGTGGAGACAGAGAGTTTTAAAAGCCTTATGGAGGTGGCTGTCCCACAGCTCGTTGTGCCCAGCCACCACTACTTTTCCAGGCGTGCCATCCCTTCCCTGCACAACCAAGTGGGGGACAAAATCAGGTGTGCACTGCGCAACGCCATCTGTGGCAAGGTCCACCTAACTATGGATACGTGGACCAGTAAGCACGGTCAGGGACATTATATCTCCATAACAGCACACTGGGTAAATGCAGTGGTCGGCTGGGCCTGAGGCAGATAGCAGTTTGGCACATGTTCTTCCACCACGAGGATTGCAGGACGCTTCAGTTTTCCTCCTGTTGCTTCCTCCTCCTTCTCCGCTTCCTCATCCTCTACCGGCTCTTCATCCGGTCAGCGTAACACCTTCACCACCAACTTTAGCACAGCCAGGGGTAAACGACAGCAGGCAGTTTTAAAACGTATCTGTTTGGGGGACAAACCCCACACCGCGCAGGAGCTGTGGACGGCCCTTGAACAACAGACCGATAAGTGGTTGGTGCCAGTGAGCCTCAAGCCCGGCCTGGTGGTGTGCGATAATGGGCGAAATCTCATAGCAGCTCTGGGACTAGCCGGTTTGACGCACATCCCTTGCCTGGCGCATGTGCTGAATTTGGTGGTGCAGAGGTTCCTTAAAAATTACCCCGATATGTCAGAGCTGCTGCATAAAGTGCGGGCCATCTGTGCACGCTTTCGGCGTTCTCACCCTGCTGCTGCTCGCCTGTCAGCGCTGCAGCGTCACTTCGGCCTTCCCGCTCACCGCCTCATATGTGACGTGCCCACAAGGTGGAACTCCACCTTGCACATGCTGGCCAGACTGCGAGCAGCAGCAGGCGATAGTGGAGTTTTAGCTGCAGCAAGCATGGGTGAGTCACTCTGCAGAACAGCACCCTTTCACAACCAATGACTGGGCCTCCATAACAGACCTGTGTTCCTTGTTGCGCTGTTTGAATACTCCACCAACATGGTCAGTGCCGATAACACTGTTCTCAGCGTTACTATCCCACTTCTATGCCTCCTTGAAAAAACGCTGCTGGTGATGATGGAAGAGGATGTGGCACAGGAGGAGGAAGAGGGATCGTTTCATAGGGTTTCCGGGTTTCCTCACAGTTCTGGAGGATGACGAGGTGGAGGATGAGGAGGAGGAGATGGAGGAGGAGGAACCGTGTTCACAGCAGAGTGGCACCAAAACCAGCTCCTGGCCATAACTGGTGCGTGGCTGGGGAAATACAGAGGACACAGATGATACACCTCGCACAGAGGACAGCTTTTCGTTGCCTCTTGGCAGCCTGGCACACATGAGCGATTACATGCTGCAGTGTCTCCGCAACGACCACCAAGTTGCCCACGCTGCTGGATCCCCGTTACAAGGACAACGTACCGTCCTTAATTCCGTCACTGGAGCGTGATCGTAAGATGCGCGAGTACAAGCGCGCGCTGGTAGACGCGCTGTTGGTGGCCTTCCCACCTGACAGTGGGTGCACAGTGGAAGCACAATGCGAAGGAAGGAGGAAAAGGTTGCCAACGCAGCTGGGGCACCACCAGCACCTCAGAAGGCAGGGTTAGTATGGCCGATATGTGGAAAACCTTTGTCAGCATGTCACAACAACCAGCATCACCAGCTTATAAGGAACGTCTTACCAGGAGGCAGCATTTCAGCAACATGGTGGAGCAGTATGTGTGCACACGCCTACACGTACTGAATGATGGGTCTGCCCCTCTCAACTTCTGGGTCTCCAAATTGGGCACATGGACTGAGTTTGCCCTTTACGCCTTGGAGCTGCTTGCCTGCCCTGCAGCCAGTGCATTGTCTGAACGTGTGTTTAGCATGACAGGGAGCGTTATCACAGACAAGCGCAGCCGCCTGTCCACAGCCAATGTGGACAAGCTCATGGATCCCACAGGACTTGTCCGTACCTTGTGCAGAATAGACATGTATACCGGCCTTAACCAGCCATTGTTATACTACAGCGCAATTGCTCATTGTATTTTGGATATTTCCCACTATTTTGGAGTGTACCCTAATAAAAAAATATTAAAAACAAAAACCAGTGTTGGCTACCTCCTCCTCCTCCACCGCCGCTTCCACCTATACTGCTACGTCCACCGCCTCCTCAAACTCCTACTCCATATGGACCTCCACCTCATAAATCAAGTTTATTTATTTTTTATTTGTACATATTTTATTTTATGTCATTTCACAAATTTGTCTGTTACATTTTCGGGTGAAATTCACCAATTTTTGGGTGTGATATTCCACTGCTATACCTACTAGACAGGTAAAAACATTTCACAAATTTTTCTGTTACATTTTCTAGTTAAATTAACCAATTTTTGGGTGTGATATACCACTGCTATACCTAGTAGACAGGTAATAAAAGAAAATCATTAATTTTTCTGTTACATATTCGTCTGAAATTTATCAACTTTTGGGTGTGATATACCACTGCTATACCTAGTAGACAAGTAAAAAAAAATCATTTATTTGTCTGTTACATATTCGAATGAAATTAACCAATTTTTGGGTGTGATATACCCCTGCTGTATCTAGTAGACAGGTAAAAAACATTTCACAAGTTTGTCTGTTACATTGTTGGGTGACATTTGACCAATTTTGTCGTATGCAAACCCCTGCTCTGCATAGGTGACAGGGAATGAAATTTCTAAAATTATTTAATTGATGTGAGCCCCCTCCTTTCATTCAATGCTTAAACTTTAACAACCTGTCCCACATTTGTGCTTCAATAATTTGTCCCACTTCTCCGCTCGATCATATTTAATTTCAAACAATTAACCTCCCTTGGATGTGGTCTCTCTTTCTCACACTCCCTCTCTGGCATGGAACCCTGATTCGCCGCTAACCATGACCAACATGGTAGGCGCAGAAAAGAACATCAAAAGTTGATAGAGCAGATATCCAATTGGATCGTGGACATCACGGGGACGTGCGACATGGTGGAGCAGTATGTGTGCACACGCCTACACGTACTGAATGAGGGGTCTGCCCCCTTTAACTTCTGGGTCTCCAAATTGGGCACATGGCCTGAGCTTGCCCTTTACTCCTTATAGCTGCTGGCCTGCCCTGCAGCCAGTGTATTGTCTGAACGTTTGTTTAGCACGGCTGGAGGGGGTTATCACAGGTTATATTTCCCAATGTTTTAGGGTATACCCAATTTAAAATTAAAAAATGAAAACTAAAAAACAGTGTAGGCTACCTCCTCCTCCACCGCCGCCGCTTCTACCTACAGCGCCACATCTACTGCCTCCTCAACCTCCTACTCCATATGGACCTCGTCCTCCTAGATAATTTTTTTTTTACGTATTTAATGTTATTTGAAGTCATTTCCCTATCCACATTTGTTTGCAGAGCACTTGTCATGCTCTTAACCACATTTTGCTGGCATTTGCAGCCCTCTAGCCCTTTCCATGAGATTTTTAGAGCCATTTCAGTGCTCAAAAGTTCGGGTCCCGAACTCAAACTTTTTTGTGAAGTTCGGCCGAACCCGTCGAACCCGAACATCCAGGTGTCCGCTCAACTCTAGTTCTATACTTGCTAATAACACAGATCACTAGTAGTTTGATTCACTCCCTGAATGTGTGATAGACTAGGGGTGATTTCTGCTCTTTACCCCACCTCACCCCTAGACCTAGGGTTTAATTCCTTGAGGTTGTGCCTGTATGATGTTTAACCTGATGGTTTTAATATGATTTATTAATACATTTATAAAAAAGTTATTATTTTGCTTTAGTATCCTTTTTAGGCAGTGAATTATACTAAGTTTGGATACCTATTGAGTTATCTTTCTTCATTGTTTCAATGTAACAGTAACAATAAATAAAATTGTCCACAAAGGTGTACATAGCTTTTAAAGACCACCAATCTGTGATTACTGCACCTCTTACTGATTTGTTTATCCAATCCATTCTTATTGCTGTTCCATATGATTGGAGAAGACCAATGTTATATTCACAGGAAGGTTACTAGAGAAGAAGCTGGTAACTACAGGTCAGCTAGACTACCATCTAAAAACCAATAATTTGTTGGACCAAAATGGCATGGCTTTACTGAGAGCAGATTATATCAATTCAATCTGATTGACATTTTTGACTGTGTCACCAAAGTGTTGGATGAAGGTGGTTCATTTGATATTGCCTACATGGCAATCTATCAAGTTTTTATGTGGCACTGTATCAAAAGCCTTTGATACAGTGCCACATAAAAACTTGATAGATAAGTAATTCGAAATTGGACTCATCCCTGCATAGTTCAATGGATTTGCGGTTGGTTTAAAGGATAGATATCAGAGTATTGCTGGCAATGGTGTAAGTTCTGATGACAGATTAATGAATAGCGTGTACTACAAGGGTCTGGTCTGGGTCCATTTCCTTATTAAGATATTTGTATGTGACAAAGAAAAAGGTTTGGTAGGTAAGATTTACCAATTTGCTGACGATGCAAAAGTCTGCACCAGAGTGGACATTCTTGGAGGTATCTGTAACATGGAAAATATTTAAACTTTATAGGATAAATGGTCAAATAGAAACTGCAGTTCAATGTTTCAAAATGTAAAATTATGCAAAATCTGTATAATTCAAATCTGTTCCGGACGTACTGTGTTATACAGGACTTCAGAAAAGGATTTAGGGTTTCTGATGGCTTCAAAATGGGTCAACAACGTGAGCAGGCAGTAGGGAAAGCAAGAAGGATGCTAGGTTGTATAGACAGATGTACAGTATAACCAGTGAAAGACCTTGTTGTATAGATATCCGGTGAGACCAAATCTAGAGTACGGTGTCAAGTTCTGGAGACATCACCTACAAAAAAGACATACGATAATGGAATGGGTTTAAAGACAGGCTTCAAAAATGGTGGGAGGTCTTATCAAGAAACTAGTTTTTATTTAAATTTAATGTATATATCACTCACTCACTGTTTCATATTAGAAGTACTGTACTCAGCTAAAATGTTGATCATCAGATTGGTCCCAGACTGCTGGAACTTGTCCAATATCAAGCTAGACATGCACTGGATAAAATTATGGATTTGAAGGAGAATGGTTGGAAGTAGAGATAAGCAAATTGATTCATATGAAGCCAATAATGAATCAAACAGAGTTCTTGAGCAGCAAAGGCCTGTTCCTGCTGCTCAAGAGGCTCTCGCCCTCTTGCTGGATTGGCAGAACCAGGCATCTCATTCGGCACTGTGAATCTCATGCCTGCACCACTGCTCTGAGTAGCCTCTGTACTTGAGCTGCTACTTGAATCGGCGGCTCAAGCGCAAGATTGTATGAATCGATTCACTTATGTCTAGTTGGGAGTTTCATTATGATAGTCTCATTAGGGTCAGATTCCACTTGTAGATGTCACAGATTGAAAAATGCTATCTATTCTCAGAAGAATTGTGACGTATGGGGTTTGTTATGTCTGTAAGTTGCAGCAGATCATAATTCAGCTTCTTTTTATTCTTACTTGAATACGTGAATCTTTTGATTTGTGCTATAGACGTAATACTCAGAGAGACTGCTCAATTCACCAGATCAGTGCTTGTGCCCATTCCGTAGTCTGGATGGTCAGGGAAGGAGATTCTGCTTATACAGGAAATGGGCAGTTGATGCAGTTCCAGTCAATGCATTTGTGTGCAGAGATCTTGTGAGCAGCTCGGTCAAAGACAGAGCCAAGGCACCCACTTGTCAACTTGGTAGAAAAGTACTTAGCGACTGAGTGAGGAACACATTTGTGATGACCCTGCAGCACAATTACCTCCTAGGATCACCAGACCTTGGAAAACTCTAGGTAATGAAGCTCCAGTTATTGGGTAGATTTGAAGAGAGCAGATCGAGCGATCCCATTAATAGCCACTGTACTGCAGCAGCTGGCTCAATATTATATTGCACTTTAGCAGTGAGGGAAAAAGGAGCACAGCATCAAGGCAAGCAAAGTGCGCTTGCGCGAAGGCTAACAGTGTGAGATAGAGCACTGGCGAACTGCAGCGCACAGCAGACCACACAGACTGACCACTCACATAATGACTAATGTTTACTACTAGCCGGTATATATGTGAGCTCCGCAGTTTGGCATCTTAAAGGGACCATGACTGCATATGTTGTGGAAATATATTAGATTTCTTTGTTTCATACCAATGTTTGGTTTTATTCAGTAATGTTGTTTATCATTAAATGTGTTATTAATTGTTTTTATACGGAGTCATTTTGTTTACAACTATATATTGAGTGTTCACATAATCCTGCCTGACCCTGTCAATGAACATGATGAGGGCATGGCCAGAGGAGGGAGAACAGGGCCTCTAGGAGTAGGGGCAACACCCCCATTGCTCCTAGAGGCTCATTTGCATAATATAAAAGTTAATTTTTCACAAAAACGGAGGCACATAGAAAAGAAGGGACAAAGACTGTTAGCCTTAGCCAACAGTCGCACATGTATAGAATAACCAGGTGACAGAGGCTCTTTAAGAACTATCTTCAGCGTAAAGAAGAACAAGTAGTCCTGGAATTCATGAAAGTATGGCTCTGATCTCAAGATCGTCAAGTCTGTCTGGTATTACCTGAATAGACAGGAGGATTTGAGCAAACCAACATCCACAGAAGATTTGTTCTTAATCCTCCAAGATGCCTGGAACAACCTCCCTGCCAGATTCTTAAAAAAACTGTGCAAGTGTACCTAGAAGAATGAATGCTGTCAGTGGCGTTGCGAGGGATGTGTGGCGGGTGCGGGCTGCACCGGGTGACACCACTGATGGGTGACACCAGTGACTCTGATGGCATTGGAAGGGCACAGGATGATGAGCGCTTCCATTGTGGAAGCGCTCATCTCCTTAGTCATCTGTATCACCATCCTCAGGACAGCGATACAGATGGATGCTGCGGCGGAGCAGGGGAGGGAGAGGCGTGTCCCTTCGCTGTTCCTCTGATAGGCTGCCGGTATTAAGCCGGCAACCTATCAGAGGCCGGTGCAGGCGGCGCAATGACGTCATCGCGCCGCCTGAGCCGTACAGCGTGGGACATCGCATTGCTGACATGGAGGTAAGTATAATTTTTTTTTTTCATATATATGTACAATACTTTTACTGGCACATGAGGGGGGCTCTTGTTACTGGCACATGATGGGGGGGCTCTTGTTACTGGCACATGATGGGGGGGCTCTTGTTACTGGCACATGATGGGGGGGCCCTTATTACTGGCACATGAAGGGGGGGCTCTTGTTACTGGCACATGATGGGGGGGTTCTTATTACTGGCACATGAAGGGGGGCTCTTGTTAGTGGCACATGATGGGGTGTGCTCTTGTTACTGGCACATGATTGCGGGGCTCTTGTTACTGACACATGATGGGGTGTGCTCTTGTTACTGGCACATGATTGGGGGGCTCTTGTTACTGGCACATGATGGGGGTGCTCTTATTACTGGCACATAATGGGGGGATGCTTTTGTTGCTGGCACATGATTGGGGGGCATCTATAGGAGCACATTTTACTGGCATATTATTGGGGGGCAACTATGGGGGCACTTTTTACTGGCACATTATTGGTGGCACTTATTACTGGCACATTATTGGTGGGCACTATTGAAGCATCTACTGAGGCCACAAAGAAGGGGTATTTTATATGGGGGGCTCTGTACAGTAGCATTTTATACTGGGACACATTATGGTGGGTACTATGGGAAAGGGGGGAGAGAAGTACTATGGGGTCATCTACGGGGGGCACTAAGAAGGGGTATTTTATACTTGCAAATTATGGGGGACACTGAGGGCATCTACTGGGGCACTATATATGGGGCATTTTATACTGGTACATTATGGGGGGCACTAGGAGGAAGGGGGTAGAGGAGCACTATGGGGGCATTTACTGGGGGGCACTATATAGGGGTATTTTATACTGTCACATTATGGGGACACTATGGGGACATTAGCTCAACTGGGGGCATTACAAGGGGGTATTTTTTGCACTGTCACATTATAAGGAGAATTATTACTACTGGGGGGAATTATGGTGGGCTTTATTACTCCCCCATGGCATGAGCTCACTAGTAGCAGCACCAGCCTCTCCCTGCTCTGCTATTCCTCTGCCCCTTCTCCAAATCCTTATTATGAAATCTTTCTCATTAGGATAAAACACTATATCAGCTCCACCGAGCCCCCGGCCAAAGTGTGGAAGTGGCGTCCGAGATCCCTAAGGGTCAAGCTAAGTAATTGTAAGTTTTCATGTGAAAAATGTTTTTGGTATACACATATAGCATACACTGTGCCACACAATATACAGTATACCTCTACACTGTGTAGTCTGTTCTATATGCACCATTGTTTTGTGGTGGCGGACAGAAAATAATCTGGAAGTGCCCCTCCCGAGACCTGACTCTGGATCCGCCACTGCCCGGTAAGCAATCTGACTGCTAGCACCCCCCGTTGGCGATCGGGGGGGGGGGGGTCTGCTGACCTAACGGATGCACCTCCATAGCCCCCATATATGGCAAAAAAATTATTGCTTCGAGGGGGGTGCTTGGGGGGGGGGGGCTGACACCATTTTCTACCGCACCAGGTGACACCAGCCCTAGCAACGCCACTGAATGTTGTTTTGAAAGCAAAGGGTGGTAACACCAAATATTGATTTGATTTACATCTCTCTTTTGTTCATTCATTTTTCTAATTTATAAAAATAAACTATTAACACTACAGTACACGGTACTGTAATACACATATTGGTGTTGAGTGAAGCATTCAAAGCAGAATTCGGTCTGAAGTTTAGGGAAACAAATCCGAATTTCCTCATGCTTCGTAGTCACAAATCAGTTTTCCCTAAAATGGCGGCTGCACATGTTACAAAGTGAAAGTAAGGAGCCCAGGAACGCAAGACCACCCATAATGCCGTGCAGCCACTTAACCCGCAGATAGCCATCCCCTGTGATGTCACAGCTTTGTGAAACCCTCATCCCGTGCGGTTCACTGCCAGCGTGCCAACTTATATCATCCAGAATGCACTCCTTAGGGGGGCCATATCTTAATGATGATCATCCTCATCTTTTGCTGGCTTTACTTCTTCCAAATCATCCTTCAAAGTCTCCATGTCTTAGAAAAGTCATCAAGATGCAGAGAGAGAGGAGGAGCTGGATGTTCCTGATGACATATTCTCATCGATATTAGATTCTGTGGAAAAGCAGATGGCAGAAGAAGGGCTCCTACCTGTAGAGAAGGAGAGCACTGGGGTTGGAGAAGTGGGTATGATAGAGCTGATTAATATTCTGTGTTTACTGTCAACCTGAAGGATATTGCAGTCAAGAACAATAGTAATATATATATTGTACAACCAGCTAACTAGCCAAACCGCATACCAGCAACAGCCCCTGTTTAAAGGTGCCGCGTGGCCATTAACAATAAAGATCGACTATACAGTGCAGTCTTCATTATTAAAGAAGAACTCCTGCCAAAAAATGTATTCTCTGACCTGTTAGAGTGGTACTTGATGTAATCTGTAGTGAATGTAATTTTCTTATCAGTGGCTGTATTTGTGAGTTATATCTCCCTTATGCTTCTCACCTGTGTCATGTGACCAGCAATCAGACTCTCCAACTGTAGAATCTTATGTGTGGACAGGAAGTCAGTTTCTCTATTTATTCCTATGGGAGCCTAATTCTCAGACTCATAGGAATGAATAGAGAAGTAACTGACTTCCTGTTCTGTGTCTGTTGGAGATCAGACATGACATTGCTTTCTAGCAGGTCAGAGAATAAACATTTTGTCGGGAGTTCTACTTTAAATGAAAGGCAGCTGAAGGCTAATTGGCTGTGTGGTTCTTCAGTCACAACATGGCCGCAACCCGTACACAGTACAGATGCTCCATGTGGCCGTACCCTAAGGCAGAGAGGCCTGGGTATACCTGATTTATAGTAATTCGTGATTAATTCATTCAGACCAAATCAAATTTCTTGACAAACTTCGGCGAAGTTGCCAAATCAAATTTTTCAAAACTTTGCGAATCTTTAATTAAAATTATTCAAAAGCAGTGGCCAAACAAACACCCAACACAGCATAGGGATAAAATGTAGGCAATGCCAATAAGTATTAACAATGATCAGTATATATGAAATAATTGTTAATGGTTCCATATAGAGTTATAAAGTATAACTGTATATTCAAGCATAACATACTCAGAACGGCAATTAGACACAAACGTGGTGAATAAAGGATGATACAGCGCCTAATGCAAACCTTATCCTGACACAACACACCCCAATGGGCATGCAGCATCCCACTAGCTTATGTGGGACCTGCAAAAGCTACAGGGGGAAGGAGAGGTTCCCTCTCCTCCCAGCTCTCTGGAGCTTCACGGCCCAGAGAAGCCATCATACGCCTCAAGGATCTAAGCCAGGAACACAGGCGGAGGGAAGTCTACCTTTATTCTACAAAAGGAACAAGTGAATTTTTTATATTTAGTGGTTCAAGACAAAGGAAGGACAAAGCCATTGTTATAGGCTCTAGGCGCCTTTGTAATTTGGTGAAGGACTTAATAGCTTCAGGCAGCCTCACAGTTATTCTTAAGACAGATAAGGATTCTGTCATATCACTTGTGTAGAAGAGCAAGCTTGGGACTACCTCAACTAAGACTGAAGCAAGGTCAAGAGCTGTTTTCCCAGTGAGTACCTAACTTACCACGCTAGCCTGACACAGTAACATCGGCACAGCCTGTTACTAGGATTTATCACATCCTAATTGCATGTGTATCAGAGACTGTTTTATTGCTGGATGTAAACTGTTACCAAGAACCTGGTTAAAGTAAAGTTTACCGTTGGATTTAAACCTGCCTTATTCTTCCAACTCCACTCTACTATTACCCTCAACCTCTTGGACCATAAAGGTGCTGGCGTCACGACATTCTCTAAACCAGGGGCCCAGCCACACAAGCACTCAGCAACCATCCTTCATCAAGGGCACCTCAATCACCACCTGGCTGGTGTCCCCTGCAACCGAGTGTGCCCCGGAGAATCCAGTGATGTTCTCCCCTTCACTACACTGCTGGCCCAGGGAGGCGTCTGCTAAACCGTGAGTAACCAATGAACTGTATGTACAGTCTGGCCCACCGTGCACCTCACGTGTTCTACCCCTGTGAACTGGCACGTTGCATGCATCTTCTTTCATTTGTCAAGGAAAGGTCACAGCGATTATCGCATTTCAGGTACATACAAGCTTGCCCTGCAGTATGTAAATTCAGTTATATATTTAAACAGTTCAAAATGGGTTGTCACCATAACAGGGTCAACAGTAACCATAGCAACAAAACAGAACTAAACTATTATTATTTTCTTGTGTGTGGGGGTGCACTTCATGTCAACTGTCTTACAAGCTGGTTCATCAAATTTAAATAAATATTCCTACTACAGCCAAGATCTTAACAATTTATTATGGTTATTGAATTTTTACTATTCTATAACTTTATGTTTGACACAGACGCCTACAATGTTGCTGTCTTTGGGAGCCAAATTCTTTCCTCTAAGCAGAAAGCCTGCAGGGAGGAGAGCCTGGAGGAGGGGTAGTTGTGGCACTGATGGGAGTGGTTGTGGTTCAGAGTGGCTGTTCTTACTCCAACATTCTCTTGCAGTGATTGGAAGGTGCACCCTTTCTTCCCTTGGGGGACACTCTTTGATGGTGATCAGTTGGCAGAGTGCAAAGCAGGAGGGCATGTGCAGAATCAGTGAAATGTTAATAGAGTCAATGACAAGGCCTGTTTGGTTGCAATTCCCACTTTAAAGAGTGCAAATCTTAGATTTTCAAAGTTTGGTGGTTGCCAAAGACAATTAACTTCTTCCACAAGCAGTAAAGTCTTTATTCCATAAATTAGATGTACCTTACTGTCGGAATCCAATGCATGGTCTTAATGGTTTTCAACCTTTTATACATGTTTGCTCTCTTTTCCTCAGGGGTAGTCTCTCAATTAAAGGGGAATGATATAAAAATGGCCTCAAACAGCCTATTCTAGAATGTGAGCAGGACTGGTTGCTACCACTTCTAGAGATGGCTAGGGGTTGAGGAGTTGGAGCCTCACTACACACTACACTGCGCTACAATAGTTGATAACGATGTGACCCTGCCTACAATATGCCATCATGCCTGAGTAGCCTGACAGGAAAGCACACCAATGTGTAATATATGAAAGTCCCAGAGTGTAGTGTATAGTAAAGCTTTCTCCCTTTGCATCCCAAGGCAGTTCTACAAGTGAAGGCAACAAGTCCTGCTCATATTCTAGGACAGCTTGCATGTGGCCATTTTAAATTATTCTCAGAAAACCCCTTTAAGTTGTTCTCTGGCAGCTTTTCAGTCCCTGGTAATGGTGTTTCCTGGCTTCTTTTTGGGCCTACTTAACAGGAACTCACACATCTGTCTGTAGTTCAGCTCCACTAAGACTCTTTAAGGGTGGGTTCACATATGCGTCCGCAATTCCATTATACTGTTCCCTTATAACAGGGTTATAATAAAATATAATGGAATTTAAGGACGGAATGCAAAACTGAACCCTTTAGAGGCATTCAGTTTTGCTCCATCCTAATACATTTCTATGGGCACAAATCACAGTTCCATTTTGTTCTGTTATGTATGGCGGAAAAAAAGCCCTTTCCTTTTTGTCCAATATTCTGGCCTCCTTCACCACTGTCTGCTACTGGATGCTGGCAATGGGCAGGATCAGTTGGAATTGCTCTTCCATCTCTTAAGCTCACCAAGCACTTAGATACAGGTCCTTCTCAAAAGATTAGCATATTGTGATAAAGTTCATTATTTTCTGTAATGTTCTGATAAACATTAGACTTTCATATATTTTAGATTCATTACACACAACTGAAGTAGTTCAAGCCTTTTATTGTTTTAATATTGATGATTTTGGTATACAGCTCATGAAAACCCAAAATTCCTATCTAAAAAAAAATGAGCATATTTCATCCGACCAATAAAAGAAAAGTGTTTTTAATACAAAAAAGTCAACCTTCAAATAATTATGTTCAGTTATGCACTCAATACTTGGTCGGGAATCCTTTTGCAGAAATGACTGCTTCAATGCGGCGTGGCATGGAGGCAATCAGCCTGTGGCACTGCTGAGGTGTTATGGAGGCCCAGGATGCTTCGATAGCAGCCTTAAGCTCATCCAGAGTGTTGGGTCTTGCGTCTCTCAACTTTCTCTTCCCAATATCCCACAGATTCTCTATGGGGTTCAGGTCAGAAGAGTTGGCAGGCCAATTGAGCACAAAAATACCATGGTCAGTAAACCATTTACCAGTGGTTTTGGCACTGTGAGCAGGTGCCAGGTCGTGCTGAAAAATGAAATCTTCATCTCCATAAAGCTTTTCAGCAGATGGAAGCATGAAGTGCTCCAAAATCTCCTGATAGCTAGCTGCATTGACCCTGCCCTTGGTAAAACACAGTGGACCAACACCAGCAGCTGACATGGCACCCCAGACCATCACTGACTGTGGGTACTTGACACTGGACTTCAGGCATTTTGGCTTTTCCCTCTCCCCAGTCTTCCTCCAGACTCTGGCACCTTGATTTCCGAATGGCATGCAAAATTTGCTTTCATCTGAAAAAAGTACTTTGGACCACTGAGCAACAGTCCAGTGCTGCTTCTCTGTAGCCCAGGTCAGGCGCTTCTGCCGCTGTTTCTGGTTCAAAAGTGGCTTGACCTGGGGAATGCGGCACCTGTAGCCCATTTCCTGCACACGCCTGTACACGGTGGCTCTGGATGTTTCTACTCCAGACTCAGTCCACTGCTTCCGCAGGTCCCCCAAGGTCTGGAATCGGTCCTTCTCCACAATCTTCCTCAGGGTCCGGTCACCTCTTCTCGTTGTGCAGCGTTTTCTGCCACACTTTTTCCTTCCCACAGACTTCCCACTGAGGTGCCTTGATACAGCACTCTGGGAAGAACCTATTCGTTCAGAAATTTCTTTCTGTGTATTACCCTCTTGCTTGAGGGTGTCAATGATGGCCTTCTGGACAGCAGTCAGGTCGGCAGTCTTACCCATGATTGCGGTTTTGAGTAATGACACAGACGCCTACAATCTTTTGCAGGTGTTTAGAGTTAATTAGTTGATTCAGATGATTAGGTTAATAGCTCGTTTAGAGAACCTTTTCATGATATGCTAATTGTTTGAGATAGGAATTTGGGGTTTTCATGAGCTGTATGCCAAAATCATCAATATTAAAACAATAAAAGGCTTGAACTACTTCAGTTGTGTGTAATGAATCTAAAATATATGAAAGTCTAATGTTTATCAGTACATTACAGAAAATAATGAACTTTATTCACAATATGCTAATTTTCTGAGAAGGACCTGTATATGGGGCCAGATTTATCATTAGCTCAAGTAAGAATAATGGATTGAAAAAGTCGCAAATTTTTGCGCAGTCACTAAAACTGAGCAAAAATTTGCGACTTTTTTCTGCTCTGCACTATGCTCACCAGTTTTCTGAAAGTGGGCGTGTTTTCTTATTTAAATGAATCTCTAGACAGATTTACTATTGGGACCATTTAAAAAGTCTCAAAAAAGTCGCAACAAAATGCACAATTTCACTCCAGTGTTGCAAAACTACAACTCCCATCATTCCCTGACAGCCTACAGCTATCATCCTACAGAAGGGCATTGTGGGAGTTGTAGTTTCACCAGAGCTGGAGGGCCGCAGGTTGAGCATCCCTGATCTAGGTATGCGAAGTATCCAAATAGGCAAGGGGATTGTTATCAGTTCTCACAGCTTGAAATCTATTCCCATGAGGAACTGTACAGAACTTTCAGTGACCACCCGCAGAACTAGCAGTAGCTCTAGCTTTAACAAGCTGCACTTTCTGGGATTCTTCTCACCTTCCCTAACCCTAGGCCGGCGTTTACAATCGCGCATACAGAGACAGGCGAACACACATTGTCGCACGTTCCCGAATATCTATGTACGGGAACGCGCGACAAAACGCCCCAAAAAAGCTCAAGAACTTGTTTGAGCGTCGGGCGTTTTACATTGCGATCGTACGCGCTGTTAAACGCCAAGGTGAGAACCATTCCCATAGGGAAGCATTGGTTTCTCCTTGTTGAGCGTTTTACAGCACGTAGGAACGCTCTGTAAAATGCCCAGGTGTGAACTTAGGGTAAGTGTCCTACTGACATCCCTAAGTGTCCTACTCTCTCTTCTATTCTGACCCTGAGCCCAGTCTGGCCTCAATCACTTTAAGTTCTTATCCATTTGCAGTATAAATGGCTTGGTGAAGTCTACATAAGCCAAGATTGGAGCACAGGTCAGCAACCTTTTGTGCTCCAGGAATGCCCCTTTTCAAAATATTACTCTTGGTCCCCTCTGGCCTGCATTCAATTAGTAAAGCATATAGTGGTGCTGTTACTTTGGAAAAGTTGTTTATGAACCTCATGTAGAAGCCCACCAAGCTGAAGAAAAGCTTGACTCTTCATGACAGTGTTCCCCGCCTTGACCTTGGAATTCATGGGCTGCAGTATCTAACGCATGTATTTCACACTGACAGAAGCAGCAAAGGCCGCAAATTTATTATTTGGCCCTAAATTGGGTGTTTTTTTATAACAGAAGATAACAGCAGTATCTAACGCGTGTAATTCACACTGACAGATGCAGCAAAGGCTGCAAATTTAGTATTTGGCCCAAAATGGGTGTTTTTTTTATAACAGAAGATAACAGCAGTATCTAACGCGTGTAATTCACACTGACAGAAGCAGCAAAGGTTTCAATTTAGTATTTTGCTCAAAATTGGTGTTTTTTTAATAACAGAAGATAACAGCAGTATCTAGCACGTGTATTTCACACTGACAGATGCAGCAAAGGCTGCAAATTTAGTATTTTGCTAAAAATTTGTGTTTTTTTAATAACAGAAGATAACAGCAGTATCTAACGCGTGTATCTGTGCTTTTTTAAACACAGAAAATTATTGCCGTATTTCAAGCTTGTATGCAACAATGACAGATGCAGCAAACACCACAAATTTAGTATTTTGCCCAAAATGGGTGTTTTTTTTAATAACAGAATATGACAGTAGTATCTAACGCTTGTATTTCACACTGACAGATGCAGCAAGGGCTGTAAAATGTAGTCTTTTGCCCAAAAAGGGTGTTTTTTAAAACCCAGGAAATTATTGCAGTATTTCAAGCTTGTACGTAACAATGACAGATGCAGCAAACACTACAAATTTAGTATTTTGCCCAAAAGCGCTTGGATTAAAGCTTCTGCCCCTGCTCTGTATGCTGTCACGGACAGTAATGCCGGCAATGGACCAATAAGAGTGGCCCCTTGCCGGCAATCGATCCGATTGGTTAGTCTGTGCAGACTAACCAATCGGATCGCGGCAGTGTTAAAATGCCGGTTTCAGGCTCTGATCTGCGCTCTGCGGATCAGAGCCTGAAATCGGTAATGTGTCCTGAAGCCCCCGATCTGTGCCCCCTCCTTGTTCTTGTCGTGACAGCGATGCGGTCCGCCCCCTCCTTCCCCGATCTGTGCCCCCTTCTTGTCCATATTCTTATCCTGCCCCCCCCCCGATGCGGTCCGCCCCCTCCTGCCCCGATCTGTAAGTAAAATGCTGCCCCCAGTCCGCTGCCTCCTGTCCCCTGTGCCCTCCATTCCTGAGCCGCCGCCATAAGCAGCGTGTGTCAGCTCTATGCTGACACTGCTGTAACCCCATAGATGCCACAGTAGTGGCATCCATGGGGTTAATAGAGGGAGGGGGCTCCCTCTCTCTCAACCATCAGGGCTGCTGCGATCACAGCGCCCGATGGTTGCCATGGCAACCGGACGCTTTGTAAAGGCATCCGGTTGCCATGGTATAGGCGTCCAGTGCTGCCACCTACAGGCATCTGATTGTATTATACTTTGCAATGCAAGAGCATTGCAAAGTATAGTACAACCATCAGCCCCACTGGATCTTCAAAAATGTGAAAATAATAAAAGTAAAAATAAATAAATAAAAATGTAAAAAATAAATTTCCTTTTCCTATAAAAAAAATCAAAAAAAACAAACAAAAACCACACATATTAGGTGTCACCGCGTCCGTAACGACCATCTATATAAATATATCACATCATCAACCCCGTCCAATAAACACCATAAAAAATAAAAAATAAAAACGGTGTAAAAAATTAAGCCATTTTTGTCACCTTACATCACAAAAAGTGCAACACCAAGCGATCAAAAAAGGCGAATATACCCCAAAATATTACCAATCAAACCGTTACCTCATCCTGCAAAATATAAGCCCATATTTAAGACAATCGCCCAAAAATTAAAAAAGCTATGGCTCTCAGACTATGGAGACACTAAAACATAATTTTTTTGGTTTCAGAAAGGCTATTATTGTGTAAAACTTAAATAAATAAGAAAAAGTATACATATTGGGTATTGCGACGTCCGTAACGATCTGCTCTATAAAACTGTCCCATGACCTAACCCCTCAAATGAACGCTGAAAAAAAAAAAAAAACTGTTCCAAAACAGCCAATTTTTGGGCCACCTCTCCCATAAAGTGTAATAATGAATGATCAAAAAATCCTATGTACCCAAAAATGGTACCAATAAAAACCTCAACTCTTTCTGCAAAAAATGAGCCCCTGCACAAGACGATCGGTAGAAAAATAAAAAACATATGGCGTTCAGAAAACCAATCCAGCAAAATCTGCCTTCCAAAAACCATACGGTGTTCCTTTCCTTCTGCGCCCTGCCGTGCGCCCTTACATCAATTTACGACCACATGTGGGGTGTTTCTGTAAACCGCATAATCAGAGTAATAAATATTGAGTTTTGTTTGGCTGTTAACTCTTAATGTGTTAAAAAAATTTTTTAATAAAATAGAAAATCTGCTAAAAAAGTGAAATTTAGAAATTTCATCTCCATTTTCCTTTAATTCTTGTGGAACACCTAAAGGGTTAATAACGTTTGTAAAATTGGTTTTAGGTAACTTGAGGGGTGTAGTTTCTACAATGGGGTCATTTATGGGGGGTTTCCACTATGTAAGCCCCACAAAGTGACTTCAGACCTGAACTAGTCCTTAAAAAGTGGGTTTTGGAAATTTTCTTAAAACTTTTAAGAATTGCTTCTAAACTTCTAAGCCTTGTAATGTCCTAAAAAAAAATAATAATAACATTTCCGAAATGATGCCAACATAAAGTAGACATATGGGGAATGTTATGTAATAAATATTTTATGAGGTATCACTTTCTGTTTTAGAAGCAGAGAAATTGAAATTTAGAAAATTGCAAATTTTTACAATTTTTTGGTAAATTTGGGATTTTTTCATAAATAAAGGTGATATATATTGACTCAAATTTATGACTTTCATGAAGTACAATGTGTCACGAGAAAGCAATCTCAGAATGGCGTGGATAAGTAAAAGTGTTCCAAAGCTATTACCACTTAAAGTGACGCATGTCAGATTTGTAAATTTTGACCTGGACACTGGGGCATCAATACCTTTGGTCATGAAAGGGTTAAATTGCACACTGACAAATGCGGCATAGGCCCAGGAAAGAAGGTATTGCCAAAAATTGGTGTTTTTTAAAACCCAGATAATTATTGCAGTATTTCAAGCTTAAATTGCACACTGACAAAACCTGCATAGGCCCCAGATGGAGGGTATTGCCAAAAATGGGTGCTTTTTTTAAACCCAGAAAATTATTGCTGTATTTCAAGCTTGTATTTAACAATGACAGATGCAGCAAACGCTGCAAAATTAGGATTTTGCCCTTAATGGGTGTTTTTTTTTAATAACAGAATATGACAGCAATATATAATGCTTGTATTTCACACTGACAGATGCAGCAATGGCTGTAAAATTTAGTATTTTGCCCAAAAAGGGTGTTTTTTAAAACCCAGAAAATGATTGCTGTATTTCAAGCTTAAATTGCACACTGAAAAATGTGGCATAGGCCCCAGATGGAGGGTATTGACAAAAATTTGTGTTTTTTAAAACCCAGAAAATTATTGCAGTATTTCAAGCTTAAATTGCACACAGACAAATGCTGCAAAGGCCACAGATGTAGGGTATTGCCAAAAATGGGTGCTCTTTCAAACCCAGAAAATTAGTGCAGTATTTCAAGCTTGTATTTAACAATGACAAATGCTGCAAAGGCCACAGATTTAGGGTCTTGCCAAAAATTGGTGATTTTTTTTTAAACCCAGAATATAATTTCAGTATCTTAAAGGGGTTCTGCACTTTCATTTAACTGATGATCTATCCTCTGGATAGATCATCAGCTTCTGATCGGCGGGGGTCCTGTGTGTACATGGATGCAATTCTGTTAAACTGTTACTGCGCTAAATTGCTCAATGACATAAACTGTTTATCTCATAATGGAGATGTCCTACTAGCTGACTATAATGTGAGTCCTTCAGGGTAACAACTGTTAAGAAAAAATAAATTAACCCTCTCCTTACCACACATTTCTTTCCCCAGTGTCACCAACAGAGCTGTCATTGTATTGTCATATCATCAGCAGCAATGTGCCTGTGACAGGGTTGTAAGGTGGTCACTGAACCAGTGACACATACTGTACAGCTCCACCTTGTTTTTTGTAGATTTCTTTTTTTATTCTATTTAAATAAATAAACATATAACTAACCCTCTGCACCAGCACAGCATATGTGCATTTATGACAGTTAAATAAAAGCTTAAAGGGGTTCTGCAATTTCATTTAACTGATGATCTAGCCTCTGGATAGATCATCAGCTTCTGATCGGCGGGGGTCCGACACCCGGGCCCCCGTCGATCAGCTGTTTGAGAAGGCAGCGGCGCTCCAGCAGCGCCGCGGCCTTCTCACTGTTTACCGCCGGGCCGCCCGCCCACTGACGTCACGACTTGTATCAACTAGAGTAGGCGCGGCTAAGCTCCATTCAAGTGAACAGAGCTTAGCCTCGCCCACTCTAGTTGATACAAGTCGTGACGTCAGTGGGCGGGTGGCCCGGCGGTAAACAGTGAGAAGGCCACGGAGCTGCTGGAGCGCCGCTGCCTTCTCAAACAGCTGATCGGCGGGGGCCCGGGTGTCGGACCCCCGCCGATCAGAAGCTGATGATCTATCCAGAGGCTAGATCATCAGTTAAATGAAATTGCAGAACCCCTTTAAGCTTTTATTTAACTGTCATAAATGCACATATGCTGTGCTGGTGCAGAGGGTTAGTTATATGTTTATTTATTTAAATAGAATAAAAAAAGAAATCTACAAAAAACAAGGTGGAGCTGTACAGTATGTGTCACTGGTTCAGTGACCACCTTACAACCCTGTCACAGGCACATTGCTGCTGATGATATGACAATACAATGACAGCTCTGTTGGTGACACTGGGGAAAGAAATGTGTGGTAAGGAGAGGGTTAATTTATTTTTCTTAACAGTTGTTACCCTGAAGGACTCACATTATAGTCAGCTAGTAGGACATCTCCATTATGAGATAAACAGTTTATGTCATTGAGCAATTTAGCGCAGTAACAGTTTAACAGAATTGCATCCATGTACACTGGGATCCACGAAGGCGCCACATCCCCTGACGTAAATGCACTTCTTTTTGCTTTAACAGGTTAGAGGGTTGTCTCACTAAGATACATCCTTGCCATATGTCTTGTTATGGCATATGGATTTGCAGCAAGCTGCAGGGGAGGAGAGCAGAGAAGAGGATTGGAGTGATAGTAGCAAGAATAAATGTAGTTGTAACTCACTCTGACGCTCCCCTCGGCCATGCAGTGATGGGAAGGGTGCACCTTTCTTCCCTTTGGGGTACACCCTGGTCTCGTGGTTCTCCTGCCTGATGCCAGTTCGGGGTGCCCTTGGTGGCAACCAATTCTGAGGTGCAAGGCACGTCCCCTGCAACATTGGAGGAGGCAGTGATAAGGCAGATTTGCAGTAGACAATTCTTTACTGAAGATTCAAGTTCAAGTACCGCATTTTTTGCCCTATAGGTCACGAGGTCTAATTAATATGAAGGCTTATTCACATGGAGGTCTGAATAGGAGCATTTTTAACGTTGGGAGGTCTAATCTGAGGTATGATTGGGGGTCTAATTAACATTGGGAGACTGATCTGAGGTCTGTTTTTTTTTTTTTGTTTTTTTACATTGGGGGTCTGTTCTGAGGTCTAACATTGGGGGTCTGATTTGGACTCTGAGTTGAGGTCTGATTAACATTGGGGGTCTGATTAATAGTTTGAGTTGAGCTCTGATGAAAAATATTTTTTTCTTATTTTCCTCCTCTAAAACCTAGATGTGCAGGTGTGTCTTATACAGCGAAATATATGGTACATCAGTCACAGTTCTCAACATGCATGGACTGGCAGATGTTACACAAATGCACTTTCCATAGATCTTACAGGTTACATGGCTGCAAAGGTAGTTACTAGACCAAGATGTCTTTTTAAAGCAATTTTCCTCACACTGCACTTCTGTAGCTGAATCATCCAAGAATGGGGTATAACGCTTTTCTTTCTGCAATGTAACCACAGACCCCAATGTCAGACTATGCTCTGCACCTTTTTTACAGGTTGCCATATTTACAATGTACAGTACCATACTCTTCCACAATGTCCTCTGCGGAATGTGGCTATTATCTTATGCAGATAGCCAATCTTCTCCAAGGATATGTCTAGGTACATTAAGACTTTAAACTCTTAGACACATGGCTATGGAGACTCAATTTTCCTTTTCAGACAATAATTGTCCAAAAATATTCTCTCTACACCCCCTTTTGTACATCTGGGATGCTTTCCCAGCATATAAAGTTATTTTCTGGTCTTTCTCTAGTCGGTACCTAATCCAGGGCTGGCTTTTGTTTCAGGTACTGCACTTAGTATATGCTTACTACTCTCTTCTCTTAGACTTACCCACTAACTGACACAGGACTGGACACTAGACTGCTCTCCTGTAACCTCTGCTCTCTATATAGAGATGGTAACACCAGCCACATCTAGGGGTGGATGTAAATATGGCCTTTTAACAGCTTACATACAATTAATACAGTAAATGTATGTACCACACAAAAGTACATTTTAATCCATTTGCAGTGTACCACTGCTCTGCAAGCTGCAGATGTCATAGAAGGGGTCCCACACTTCCATAGTAACATAGTATATAAGGCCGAAAAAGGACATTTGTCCATCCAGTTCGGCCTGTTATCCTGCACTTGAAAAATTCTCCACCATTCTCCAGAGTAGATAATAGCTTTTGCTCTGGTAGACCCAGTCAAAAAAATGTCTATATTGTAATACTACTAGAAACTAGGGAATTTCTCTAAATTAGTTTTGGGTCCAATTCAGTCGTCAGATTCAATTTCATCCAAATAACCTGAAACAAAATTGCCTAAAAAAGTAGTGTATGACACTCAGCGGTTTCCTAAGACTGTATCCAACCCCTATCAAGCTCTTTAAAGGGATTCTGTCACCAGGTTTGGGGCTATAGAGCTGCGGACATGCACGGCTTGATCGGCGCTAGCATGTCTGCAATATATCTGCCCTATAGGGCTGTGTGGTTTTAATTTCTTTAAAAAAGGATTTTATAGATATGTAAATGAGTGTTGAATGTGTCCAAGGGGCTATACGAACCTTACTTGTGCCCAGCCGTGCCCAGCCACGCCCGCCTGTGAAGGAGCTCAGCACGCCTATGTCTCCTCCTTTCATCAACGATAGATAGCCGTAATCTCACGATGCGCGAGCTCGCGCATGCGCAGTTCTTTCCCTGAGGCTGATGCCAGCACAGGGAAGGAACACTATACCGGCACTGCGCATCTGCGAGCTCGCGCATCGCAAGATTACGGCAATCTATCGTTGATGAAAGGAGGAGACATAGGCGGTGCTGGGCTCCTTCACAGGCGGACGTGGCTGGGCACAAGTAAGGTTCGTATAGCCCCTTGGACACATTCAACACTCATTTACATATCTATAAAATCCTTTTTTAAAGAAATTGAAGCCCTATAGGACACATATATTGCGGACATGCTAGCGGCGATTAAGCCGTGCAAGCCCCAAACCTGGTGACAGAGTCCCTTTAATGCCAAGACAGCATTAGTAATGTCCATGTGACAGTGACATATATGTCTGTGGATAAACAGATGGCAAAAGTGGTAACAAATAGCATGTTTAATAACACACTGCACCATCTGACTTTTTATTTTATTTTTTTCAAAACATTCCAAAAATAATTTCTTTTTGGGGACATATACCTTTCTCTTTGTCTTCTGATCCGTAAAATGCAGGCTGCCATTTTCAACTATTTGTGCGGGACAAATCACAGACTTTTGGATTTGTCAAAATAAGAACCTTTGTGCCATGTTGTACTGTTTGTATTCTCCAAACGAAGGCACAATTTTTGTACTTGACGGGTTTTCTTTAAGAAAATAAAATGAAAACATTTTTAAAAGCTGTGAACAGAACTCATTTTCAGAATCTAATTGAAACTCTTTGCTCGTGTTGTTAATTCCCTGTGAGTGTGTGGGATACAGTGAATTATGGGTATTAGAATCCCTTAGACTCTCAAGCCCTGAAGGAAGAAAGCAATAACAGCTAATATTTCAAACCTTAGTGGGCTTTTGCTACTGGATATTAACATTTAAGCACTAAACATTTACTATAAAGCTGAAACTAATAATACACAACATTCTTCATCTAGACATGAACAGCATTTGCATGGGGTTTTGTGGAAAACCCTATTAAATTGAACAATAGTTTAACTTAATTGTGTTTTCCTTAAAATTTTCCCTTGCACACATTTTCTCTAAATTTTTTATTTATGCCTTTTTGACTTTAGGTTGTTTACTAAAATCTTTATCCTTTTTGCCATCTATGTTTCATAGTACCCACTCTTCCCTCACTGGGATGCTCGTTGTCATATACAGATTTCAGTTGTCAAGACTACAGATATGGATGACCTATGTTCAGAATAGGCCATCAATATCAAATCAGTGGAGGTCCAACCCCTAGCACCCCCACAGATAAGCTGTTTCAGGCAGCCCAGAAACGATGTAGTGTACGGATGGAAGCCGAAAGCTCCATATATGTAGATTCCGCGGCGGCCTACTGCAGGTCAGATCCCATTCAGATCTAAGTTACAGAACCCAGGCACGACCATGAGACAGTGTAGAGAGGTGTGGCCTTCCAGCTTCATACACTGCATAGTTTCCAGCACCGTGACTCGCCAATAGCTCCAGATGTTACATGCAAGTCTATGGGAAATATTAAATGCAGAAAGGCAGGACTAGCAAGCATTACTTTTTTTTGTAGTGAAATTTTATATTAACCTTGAGGTGTATTTTTTGCTCAATGCCATATTTTTTTCAAATTGCAGCATGTCATAGGTCTGAAGTTCTCTTCCTTGTTGACTTCTCCCATAGACCTCCAATGGTTTATTTAAAAAATAAATAAAAATATGTAATGTGTATGTGTAATGTGGGCATTTTTAATGGCACTTTTGCATCCCATTTTTTTTACCAATGCTAGTTGCTAAAACACACTATATGGCCAGATGTATTTTAAAGGGAATCTGTCACTAGCAATTTACCAATTTTTTTTCCCCATGAATCCATGTTTCACAGAGTACCTTTTTTCCACCTGTCTTGTTCTTTTGATTGTGAGTCTTGTCATTTCTTCAAAAAATCGAATCTTATGATATGTAAATGACGCTGTAAGGAGCCCAGAGGGGTGTTATTCTTTCTCCACAGTGCCCAGGAACGCCCCCCTGAAGTGCCGTGCCCGGCTAAATTTGAAGAGTAATAACGCCTCCAAGTTCATCTAAATCGCCTCCCAGAGGCGCGGCTAAGTGCTCAACACCCCCCCTCCTCAGCGCCGCGCTCTGCGGCAAACACGCCGATCCTCCTCTCGCCGGCATCCCAAATCCCGCGCATGCGCAGTGCCGGCGATTGCCTGCGCTATGATAAGATGACTGACGACACTGCGCCTGCGCGGGATTTGGGATGCCGGCGAGAGGAGGATCGGGGTGTTTGCCGGAGGGCGTGTGTGGTGTTGAGCACTTAGCCGCGCCTCTAGGAGGCGATTTAGATGAACTTGGAGGCGTTATTACTTTTCAAATTTAGCCGGGCACGGCACTTCAGAGGGGCGTTCCTGGGCACCGTGGAGAAAGAATAACGCCCCTCTGGGTTCCTTACGGCGTCATTTACATATCATAAGATTCCATTTTTTTAAGAAATGACAAGACTCACAATCAAAAGAACAAGACAGGTGGAAAAAAGGTACTTTGTGAAACATGGATTCATGAAAAAAAAAAAATTGGTAAATTGCTAGTGACAGATTCCCTTTAAGGATATTTTACAAGAAGTAATTGGCGTTTCACATCCAGTACTGTTTTTCCCCCTTTAATTATTATATTGCCGTCTATATTCTTTGTAATGTAGTGAGATAGGGATAGCTAGTTAACATATAAAAAGCCATTGTTCTGTGTCAGATGATCACCAGGCCACAATCCAGAGTGGTTAACTCATAGGACATGCATACTTCACACTGGACATCCTTAGAAAGAGGGGCTGAGAGGTATACACTATTGTGCACAAAGATAAAGAATTCCACTCCAGTGAAAAGATCATCCAGGTAGGATGTTGTAGGTCACTATCTCTCTTGTATTACCATGGGGTGTCAGCCACGTGCTACATGGGTAGCATGACAACAGGAGCTCCCCCATTGTGTTGCAAGGCCAGGTGATTAATAGTTACCTTTCTGTATGTGATTTGTCTGTTTTATATATTTATTCTCACTTACCAAATATTTTTATTACAGCCTGTGTAAGTCTATTTATTCTCAAATATTCAAATTCACATTAAAGCGGCAGAAATTCCTCAAAGAGTAGTCCTCACATTATGCGGTGGATTTTGAAAGCTATCAGGCTTGACATGCGCAATGTAACTTCTGATACTTTCTAGCGCTATCCTATACCAACATCATCATCACGTGCTCGCAGAGGCGATCACTTGACCTTATCACATGATACTTATGATAGTGACTAGTTAATAAACATAGATTCCTGCAGTTGGGGCAAAAATTGGTTCTATATATTTAAAGTGTAACTGCCATATTTTTTATTTAAATTTTTTGCTAATGGGTAGGGACAGTGATAGGGAACATTTGTCTAATATACTTTATTTAGGGAAAACCTTTATTTATAGGGTGGCATCAGAGACAGAGCTTGCTAAGAGTTCATTTGCATACTTTCTTCCCAGAATTCAAGGTACATGCATGGCCTATAAGTAGTGTTGAGCAAATTAAAGTATCCGAAGTGGACTTCGGTCCAAATTTCAGGAAAAATTCAATTCTCTGCAATGCTGAATTTCCTTGTGCTTTGTGTTCATTAATACATTTTCCCTGAAATGGCGGTAAAAAAAAAAAAACATACTCACCTCATCCATTTGAGCGAGAAGAAGTTACCGCGGCTATCCTGATTGAAGATCCCAGGCAAAATGTCGTGCGCTGTGACATATGGCGTTACCACGCTGCCCAGCGTGATGCCGTTATCATGCAGTGCACAAGATTTCAATCAAGATGGCCACAGCAACCTCTTTGTAAAATTCAGCAAAGCAGCTGAATCAAATTTTTTTTAAACTTCGATCAACACTACCTATACGCCGCCTTACTAAGGCTAAGGCACTCTCTGTAAGGAGTGATAGTACCCCCCCAAATACTATGCAAGTGAATGTCATAACTCCAACATATTGGAAGTCATTTATCAAAAGCTGTTTTTTTGTACAGTAGTTTCACAAATATATCACAAATATAATAAATATATTTAATGTTGGGGTGACCCATCTAAATTTCTCTCATTTTAGTAATGATGGGCAGTGATGCATGAAGCATGAAATTGTGTTATTCTAAAACAGTATCAAATGCAACTTTTCTTATATAGCTTAGTAAATGGCAATTCACCAGGACAGTAAATGTTCTCATTATTAGTGATACACAGCCAATTATTCTGGGCACAAGAAGAGCAATAGGCATTTGTCAATTTCCCCAATGAGTAATTTTATCCAATTGCAACTGAAGAGATGCCTTCTATAGACACTAAATGCTAAATTATGATGTTCTGGGACCACATCCCATCTGCTGGAACATGCCCACTTATGGGATTTATTTCTGTAAATGGGAAGTGCTTTCAGACAAATATTGTTTTTTTGAACTGTAATACATTTTGAAGTCATACACTTAAAAAAAGACACAAGTCCATTAAAGGGGTCTTCTGGGATTACGATTATGGTTTTTAACTGACATGCCCATGTAGTTGCTTACCTCATGTACTGTACATCTTCCCTATGTTTTGCTTTCCTTTTTGGACTGTCCTGACCTGTTTTCACCATATAAAAAATTTGCCTTGGTTTATTTCCGTCCTGTATGTAGCACCTCCTGTTGCTGTATCCAGCCAAACCCATGATGCATTTTTCCTTTCTCTGCCACAGCTCCAGCACTCCATATCATTGCCCCTGCTGCTGCATAGACATAGACAGCCCAGAACAGAAGATAGTGAAAAAATATAAAAAATTAAGTGGTTAATGAATATGAATTGTGCTATTTGTACCTAATTATCAAGTACTGTATTCTTAATTTTTTAAGTTTTATGCTTAAAGGGGTATTCCCATCTCAGACAATGGGGGCATATCGCTAGGATATGCCCCCATTGTCTGATAGGTGCGGGTCCCAGCGGTGGGACCTGCACCTACAACAAGAACGAAGGGGGGAGCGCTGTGGCTGGAAGCCCTCGGATTTCCCGGGGTCCATCCACCACCAAGCACTGCTCCCATGGAAGTAAATGGGAGTGCACCGCGCATGCACGACCCACGCTCCCATTAATTTCTGTCGGGCAATAGCCGAGCAAACGCTCGGCTATTTTCGGCCAAAATTGAATCTACGGGCAGAGAATCTTTTAACCAGCAAAGTGTATGAGTCTTTGATTCTTAGGTCGACTGCATCCCTGGGCACATGGGGAGAACTTATTAACCTATTTGAATCCCACAGACAAGCGAGGTGTAGTCCCCTAGGTTGGTGTAACAGCAGCTGCTGTATGCCGCTGTTCCCCCGCTTATCGCCGCGGTCTGTAGTTAGTGCTTCCCATTTCACCGCTGGAGTCCTAGGCTCTGTTTCTGGAGGTGTATTGCTTTTGAGGAGTCCACTCCACAGCTTCCACTCAACCCTGAACACAGCATTAGTTTGGCTGGTTTCGGGTTACACTGCTCTTAGGGCGGAGTGCATCACTCCCTGGGCTGTGGGGGTTAGGTCAAGTGACCTCGCTGACCAACACTGGCTTTCATGCAGGTATTTAAGTGTCTTAGACCTCTTCCCAGATGCCTCAGTGTCAAGGTCCTTGAGTTTACTAGTTATCGTTTGCTCCTGATCTATACTTCGTTCTTGGACTCACTCTGCTTATCGTCTGATCCCTGCCTACTTGCTTTATCTCTCTTGCTGCCGACTCAGATTGCCTGACCTGTTCCTGTGCCACCTGCCCTGACCTTTTGCCTGTCTGACTACGCCTCTGCCTCATCCTTCGGTACTACACTGGTAACGACCCCGCCTGCCTGATTACGTGTGTACTTCTGGTACCTACCCAGGTATCTCCTGGTCCACCTGGACCAGCTGCCACTGACTCAGTGATTGCTCTGGAGTAGCCCCTGGCAACTACCCTAATGGCTCAAGTCTATCCTCACCATCTGAGGCTGTAGTGCAGGGGTGCACAACCTGCAGCCCCCAGAGCCATGGTTTGGGGACCCCATCCTGCTGGACAGAAACACAGCTGATTGTGCGATCAGCTGTGTTTCTTCCTGGAGCGCCCCACAGTGAAGAATGACAGCCCCTGCACTGTAGCAGGAGATTGGAGCAGGATGGGTCCCCAGCTATTAGTGAGAGTGGGGGAGCCAAGGAGAAGGATGGTGCAGTTTATCAGCACTTCTGTCTTCTCCTCAAGGAGCGCTCTGCAGTTTAAATCCAGCGATCACATGATCGCCGGGTGTCTTGGGGGCAAAGGAGCGTAGAGCTGCAGGGTCAGTACCATGATCAGCTCTGCCCTGTACAAAGCCCCCCTTCCCCACCCAGCAGCCTGGTTTCACCTGTAACTGGGGCTCTTTTGGATGCTCCAGTTACATTGGAAATAGTACAAAAAAGTGTCTATGTCCCCCAAGGTCTTTCATGGACCTTTTGGGGACAAAATGATATGATATATATATATACAGTACAGACCAAAAGTTTGGACACACCTTCTCATTCAAAGAGTTTTCTTTATTTTCATGACTATTAAAATTGTAGATTCACACTGAAGGCATCAAAACTATGAATTAACACATGTAGGAATTATATACATAACAAAAAAGTGTGAAACAACTGAAAATATGTCATATTCTAGGTTCTACAAAGTAGCCACCTTTTGCTTTGATTACTGTTTGCACACTCTTGCCATTCTCTTGATGAGCTTCAAGAGGTAGTCACCTGAAATGGTTTTCACTTCACAGGTGTGCCCTGTCAGGTTTAATTAGTGGGATTTCTTGCCTTATAAATGGGGTTGGGACCATCAGTTGCGTTGAGGAGAAGTCAGGTGGATACACAGCTGATAGTCCTACTGAATAGACTGTTAGAATTTGTATTATGGCAAGAAAAAAGCAGCTAAGTAAAGAAAAACGAGTGGCCATCATTACTTTAAGAAATGAAGGTCAGTCAGTCAGTCCGAAAAATTGGGAAAACTTTGAAAGTGTCCCCAAGTGCAGTCACAAAAACCATCAAGCACTACAAAGAAACTGGCTCACATGCGGACCGCCCCAGGAAAGGAAGACCAAGAGTCACCTCTGCTGCGGAGGATAAGTTCATCCGAGTCACCAGCCTCAGAAATCGCAGGTTAACAGCAGCTCAGATTAGAGAACAGGTCAATGCCACACAAAGTTCTAGCAGCAGACACATCTCTACAACAACTGTTAAGAGGAGACTGTGTGAATCAGGCCTTCATGGTAGAATATCTGCTAGAAAACCACTGCTAAGGACAGGCAACAAGCAGAAGAGACTTGTTTGGGCTAAAGAACACAAGGAATGGACATTAGACCAGTGGAAATCTGTGCTTTGGTCTGATGAGTCCAAATTTGAGATCTTTGGTTCCAACCACCGTGTCTTTGTGCGACGCAGAAAAGGTGAACGGATGGACTCTACATGCCTGGTTCCCACCGTGAAGCATGGAGGAGGAGGTGTGATGGTGTGGGGGTGCTTTGCTGGTGACACTGTTGGGAATTTATTCAAAATTGAAGGCATACTGAACCAGCATGGCTACCACTGCATCTTGCAGCGGCATGCTATTCCATCCGGTTTGTGTTTAGTTGGACCATCATTTATTTTTCAACAGGACAATGACCCCAAACACACCTCCAGGCTGTGTAAGGGCTATTTGACCATGAAGGAGAGTGATGGGGTGCTGCGCCAGATGACCTGGCCTCCACAGTCACCGGACCTGAACCCAATCAAGATGGTTTGGGGTGAGCTGGACCGCAGAGTGAAGGCAAAAGGGCCAACAAGTGCTAAGCATCTCTGGGAACTCTTTCAAGACTGTTGGAAGATGATTTCAGGTGACTACCTCTTGAAGCTCATCAAGAGAATGCCATGTGCAGAGCAGTAATCAAAGCAAAAGGTGGCTACTTGGAAGAAACTAGAATATGACATATTTTCAGTTGTTTCACACATTTTTGTTATGTATATAATTCCACATGTGTTAATTCATAGTTTTGATGCCTTCAGTGTGAATCTACAATTTTCATAGTCATGAAAATAAAGAAAACTCTTTGAATGAGAAGGTGTGTCCAAACTTTTGGTCTGTACTGTATATATATTTACACTCACCTAAAGAATTATTAGGAACACCTGTTCTATTTCTCATTAATGCGATTATCTAGTCAACCAATCACATGGCAGTTGCTTCAATGCATGTAGGGTTGTGGTCCTGGTCAAGACAATCTCCTGAACTCCAAACTGAATGTCAGAATGGGAAAGAAAGGGGATTTAAGCAATTTTGAGCGTGGCATGGTTGTTGGTGCCAGACAGGCCGGTCTGAGTATTTCACAATCTGCTCAGTTACTGGGATTTTCACGCACAACTATTTCTAGGGTTTACAAAGAATGGTGTGAAAAGGGAAAAACATCCAGTATTCAGCAGTCCTGTGGGCGAAAATGCCTTGTTGATGCTAGAGGTCAGAGGGGAATGGGCCCACTGATTCAAGCTGATAGAAGAGCAACATTTGACTGAAATAACCACTCGTTACAACCGAGGTATGCAGCAAAGCATTTGTAAAGCCACAGCATGCACAACCTTGAGGCGGATGGGCTGCAACAGCAGAAGACCCCACCGGGTACCACTTATCTCCACTACAAATAGGGAAAAGAGGCTACAATTTGCACGAGCTCAGCAAAATTGGACTGTTGAAGACTGGAAAAATGTTGCCTGGTCTGATGAGTCTCAATTTCTGTTGAGACATTCAAATGGTAGAGTCCGAATTTGGCGTAAACAGAATGAGAACATGTATCCATCATGCCTTGTTACCACTGTGCAGGCTGGTGGTGGTGGTGTAATGGTGTGGGAGATGTTTTCTGGGCACACTTTAGGCCCCTTAGTGCCAATTGGCCATCGTTTAAATGCCACGGGCTACCTGAGCATTGTTTCTGACCATGTCCATCCCTTCATGACCACCATGTACCCATCTTCTGATGGCTACCTCCAGCAGGATAATGCACCATGTCACAAAGCTCGAATCATTTCCAATTGGTTTCTTGAACACGACAATGAGTTCACTGTCCTAAAATGGCCCCACAGTCACCAGATCTCAACCCAATAGAGCATCTTTGGGATGTGGTGGAACGGGAGCTTCGTGCCCTGGATGTGCATCCCTCAAATCTCCATCAACTGCAAGATGCTATCCTATCAATATGGGCCAACTTTCTAAAGAATGCTATCAGCACCTTGTTGAATCAATGCCACGTAGAATTAAGGCAGTTCTGAAGGCAAAAGGGGGTCCAACACCGTATTAGTATGGTGTTCCTAATAATTCTTTAGGTGAGTGTATATATATATATAAGCAAAACAACAGCACTCTCATTAGATGAAAATAGAAAAAGAATTATTCACCCATGTGGACGCGATGTTTGTGTATATATATATATATATATAGAGAGAGAGAGAGAGAGAGAAAAGAAAGTCCAGCGGAAGCACCAACCAGGATGTGGGTGCAGAGTGCAACGTGGGGTAACGGCAATCCCCAATAATATAGACCAAATAAGTAGGACTGCACTCCGGAGTAGTGATGAAAACAAAGGATTTTAATCACCCATAATGTGGCAAATCTTGTGACGTTTCGGCTCTCAAGAGCCTTCCTCAAGCAAAGAGACAGTGAAAATGGAGACATATAAAGGCATATCAAAAGTGTCCAACCAATCAGAGTGTGATTACAATCAAATTAAATTACATACATCTGATACAAATAAATAGACAAAGTGCATGTGCATAAAGTGACAGGTGCCGTATAATCTACAACTTCAGGATGATATCCCTTTGTGTAGAATAAAATATATACAAAACTCTGTTTCAATTAGAATCACAATAAAAACTGTGATAATGTGATGAATGGGGATCATAGAAATTCGACCTTAGGTAGCCATGGGGCCCGCATATACCATCACGTTCATTGAGCGTCTCAATCTCTTCGTTGCGCATGTCCAGACTAGCATCATCATATGAAACACAGTGCAGAGGTTGAACGCATGCGTTCTGTCGAGCCAAACTAAAACCGCCATTTTACTTAAGGGCAACTTGCCCTATAGTTCCATTCATATTCATTGCGTAAATGTTGGCTGAACAGAATGTTTACTGACCGATGTATAGGACCGCGGTAGGGATCTTCTACATACGTCAGCATCTGGACCGGGGTCCCAACCTACCGGGAGGGACACCAGACCATAGGGCCGCAAGTGTCAGAGGGGGACACCTCCATGAACCCCGCCGACAACCACAGCCCGATTGCTGGCAATAACGCAGTCGTAGAGTGATTATCCCTCAACGTTACAGAAACAGCATCACACTAAGGGGTAATAACATGTCTGGAGTGGCGCATAAAAGAGAGAACGCTGATGTCGACACCGGGCCGTATCGCTCCCAAATGATCAAAGTTCAAGGATCCGCATCCAATGATGTGTAGATTAAAATTTCTAAAAGGCAAAGAGAAATACATGCTTTAGTTTCTAAATATATATTATATTGTAATTACACGTTGTTCTTTCACAGTTCTCCTGCACTATTATACAAGTATGAGAGAGGTAAACCGCACACATACAGAGGAAATCAGAGTAAACCACAGATCCAGTGGCTCTCACCTAAACTCCACATTAAGGCCTCTAGGGTGCAAGCTATCAAGATCAGATATCCAGCGTAATTCTCTTTTCTTCAAGATTGTTAGGCGATCACCGCCTCTTCTAGGAAGTGCAACCTGGTCAATGATCCAGCATCGTAGATCCCGTTCAGAATGCTCAAGGGATCTAAAATGTGTGGAAACTGGTAAATCAGTACACTTTTTCCTTATTGAGTTTCTATGATTATTCAACCTCAGTTTCAATTCTGTGGACGTTTCACCAATATATATTAGATTGCAAGGGCATACAAGCACATAAATTACATATGATGAAGAGCAGCTCAGATGAAATTTAATGGGATATTCTTTGTTTGTGGATGGATGTATAAAGGACCTAGATTTACAGATGTAGCGACAATTGACGCAGTTGAGGCACGGGTAACATCCAAGTCCCGAGTGCGTCAATGTTCGCTGTACACTGATTTTTTTGGGGGCCTACATCCGCTCTAACTAGATGGTCTTTAATGTAAAAAATTTGGCTTGACTAATAAAAGTGCTTTCTTTCCTATTGTGGATGAGCCTGCGATAGAGGCCTACATTTCTGCAGTTAAAAGAGATGTCAGAGAATTAAAATCCCTTTCTGGGGATATAGTTAGATTAAGTAATCCCAATTTGACAACTGCAGAAATCGAGGCGCTATCTCAACTCAAGAATAACCCCCATTTAACGATTAAGCCTGCCGATAAGGGCGGAGGGGTGGTGTCACAACCAGACAGCTGAGAAGCTCTGACAGAGGCCTTTCAGAACCTCCTCCTTGAATTTCTGTGTTGTGGTATTCAGCTCCTCCTCTCGTCAGCCTCTCTCAGCTGTCATGTGTTAATTGCTTCCCTTTAAATGCCTCCCCAGAATGCTTTTCTGGGCGGCTTATATTACTTCCTGGAGTGTGTATGCACGCTGATCTGTCCTCCTGTTTGCTTCAAAGCTAAGTGTACCTTTATCTGTTAATATCTGTTTGCTGGATCCCAGGTGACCCTGACTCCCTCCGTATCTTGTGTAGGGAGCCGGTGGTCGTGTCCCCTCACTATTGTAGGGTGCTCAGGGCTTTATAGTCAAGGTTCGTGGATATGCAAACCTCCACCATTCGGATCTTTGCATAGGCTGAGCAGCCAGGGAAAGTGCCAGGTCTTCTGCAGGGGTCTCCCTTGGTTCCTTAGTTTTTGGATCCAGCGAGTCGTTTATACATGTTGCTTTGCCTTGTTACCTGTACACATTCCGTGACATTATAAGCCGCCAAAACCGTCTTAAGCATGGATCCGGTTTCACTTTTGGCTGAACGCTTTCAGGGTCTTTCATTGGAGGTAGCTGACCTCCGTAAGACTTTTTCTCAGCTTCAAGTGACCGGTTCAGCTTGCGTTCATGGAGCTTGTTCTGAGCCTAAGATCTCCCTCCCGGATACGTTCTCCGGGGGTAGTGAGAATTTTGTGCGTTTTAGAGAGGCTTGCAAACTCCATTTTCGCCTTCTTCCCCATTCTTCTGGTGATGAGGAACGGAGGGTGGGGATCATTATATCGCTGCTCAGGGGTAACGCTCAGTCCTGGGCCTTTTCGCTGCCGGAGGGGGCACGGCCCCTCCGTTCAGTGGATGAATTCTTTTTAGCCCTGGGTCAGATATATGATGATCCGGATCGTATTGCTCTGGCGGAGTCTAGACTACGTCTCCTATGCCAGGGTAAACAATCCGCAGAAATATACTGCTCAGAATTTCGGAGTTGGGCAGCTGATACTGGTTGGAATGATGCTGCACTCCGAAGTCAATTTTGCCATGGTCTTTCAGAGGGATTGAAAGATGCATTTGCCTTTCATGAAAGGCCTATTTCTTTGGACTCTGCTATGTCTCAGGCCGTTCGTATTGACAGGCGTCTTAGAGAGAGAGGAGAGATGTCTCCTTCATGTCATACTCGGTCCCAGGACAGTGCAGCGGTCCCATTCTGTGCGCAGGGGTCTCAGTCGCTGTCAGCCCCTTCTGAGCAGGAGCCCATGCAGCTGGGGTTGATTGCTTCTGACAATAGAAGATTCAGCCCGCATGGGAGGGTTTGTTTTTGTTGTGGAGGTATTAATCATTTGGCAAATATTTGTCCCTCTAGGAGATTCAGGCAGTTCTCTGGGTATAATAAAGAAACAAAGAGGAAAAAATCTTTTAAAAATGTTCCGTCTGTTACTATTGGCAGGATTGAGGCGGAGATTGAAGATTTTCCGTTTGCTTGTAGTTCCCGTTTTGTCCTGCCGGCTAGGGTGGCGCTAGAGAGCAAGAACATTTTTTGTGAGATTTTTGTGGATAGTGGAGCAGCGGTCAATCTCATTGATAATCACTTTGCGATAACTCATGGTTTCCAGGTGTGCGCTTTGAGAAAGGATATTCCTGTGTTTGCTATCGATTCCGCTCCACTTTCTCAGAAGTCATTAAAGGGCATAGTTCACAATATCCGTTTAATTGTGAGTGATGCTCATGTTGAGGATGTGTCATGTTTCGTCCTTAGCGGTTTGCCGACTCCTCTAGTGTTGGGGCTACCCTGGCTCACTAAACATAACCCCACCATTGATTGGCAAGCAAGGCAAATAAATGGTTGGAGTGACTTTTGCAGAGAGAATTGCCTCACGACATCTGTTTCTGAGGTTGCTACTAAGACTGTACCATCTTTTCTCTCTGAATTTTCGGATGTCTTCTCTGAGAGTGGAGTTCAGGATTTGCCCCCGCACAGGGAGTACGATTGCCCTATTAATCTCATCCCAGACGCCAAGCTGCCTAAATCTCGTTTATACAATCTTTCCCAACCTGAGAGGATCGCTATGCGTGCTTATATCTCTGAGAGTCTGAGAAAGGGACACATACGACCCTCAAAGTCACCTGTTGCCGCTGGTTTTTTCTTTGTTAAGAAAAAAGATGGTTCTTTAAGACCTTGTCTGGATTTCAGGGAGCTGAACAATATCACAATTCGTGACCCTTATCCGCTTCCTCTGATCCCGGACCTATTTAACCAGGTTGTTGGGGCTAAAGTCTTTTCCAAATTAGATTTAAGAGGGGCATACAACCTGGTCAGGGTCAGAGAAGGGGACGAATGGAAGACGGCCTTCAATACCCCTGAGGGCCATTTTGAGAATTTGGTTATGCCTTTTGGTTTGATGAATGCCCCAGCCGTTTTTCAGCATTTCGTGAACAGCATTTTTTATCATTTGATGGGAAAATTTGTATTGGTGTATTTGGATGACATTTTGATTTTTTCTCCCGATTTCAAAACTCATAAGGAACATTTACGTCAGGTCTTGCTCATCCTGCGGGAGAATAAATTATATGCGAAACTGGAAAAATGTGTGTTTGCGGTTCCAGAAATTCAATTTCTGGGGTTTCTTCTCTCCGCTTCTGGTTTTCGCATGGACCCCGAGAAGGTCCGCGCTGTGCTTGAGTGGGAGCTTCCTGAGAATCAAAAGGCGCTGATGCGTTTTTTGGGCTTTGCCAATTATTACAGGAAGTTCATTTTGAATTATTCTTCTATTGTTAAACCACTCACTGATATGACCAGAAAGGGGGTAGATTTTTCTTCTTGGTCAGTAGAGGCGCGTAAGGCTTTTTCTGATATCAAGGAGAGTTTTGCTTCCGCTCCCATCTTGGTGCAACCTGATGTTTCGTTACCCTTCATAGTTGAGGTTGATGCTTCTGAGGTGGGTGTGGGGGCGGTCTTGTCTCAGGGTTCCTCTCCTGCCAATTGGCGACCGTGTGCCTTTTTCTCAAGAAAACTCTCCTCCGCAGAGAGAAATTACGATGTGGGAGATAGGGAATTGTTGGCCATCAAGTTGGCTTTTGAGGAATGGCGCCATTGGCTAGAGGGAGCCAGACACCCTATTACCGTATTTACTGACCATAAAAATCTGGCCTACTTGGAGTCAGCCAAGCGTCTGAACCCGAGACAGGCCAGATGGTCGTTGTTCTTTTCTAGGTTTAATTTTGTTGTCACGTTCCGCCCTGGAGTTAAGAATGTGAAGGCAGATGCCCTGTCACGTTGTTTTCCGGGAGGCGGGAATTTTGAAGACCCGGGTCCCATTTTGGCTGAAGGTGTGGTGGTCTCTGCTCTTTTTCCTGAATTGGAGGCAGAGGTGCAGGCAGCCCAGTCAGAGGCTCCTGATCTTTGTCCTCCTGGGAGGTTGTTTGTGCCTCTCGCTTTAAGACACAAGATTTTTAAAGAACACCACGATACGGTCCTTGCTGGGCACCCGGGGGTAAGAGCCACACTGGATCTCATCGCTCGGAGATTCTGGTGGCCTGCGCTTCGTAAGTCGGTTGAGGGTTTTGTGGCAGCCTGCGAGACTTGCGCTCGTGCCAAAGTCCCTCATTCACGGCCATCAGGTCCTCTCCTTCCCTTACCCATTCCTTCCCGTCCTTGGACACATCTGTCCATGGACTTTATCACGGACCTGCCTCGTTCCTCGGGGAAGACTGTGATTCTGGTGGTGGTGGACCGTTTTAGCAAAATGGTGCATTTCATCCCTTTTCCTGGTTTGCCCAATGCTAAGACGCTGGCGCAGGCATTTGTTGATCACATTGTCAAATTGCACGGTATTCCTTCAGACATAGTCTCTGATAGGGGCACGCAGTTTGTTTCCAGATTCTGGAAGGCTTTCTGTTCTCGCTTGGGGGTTCGGTTGTCATTCTCTTCTGCTTTCCACCCGCAGTCGAATGGCCAGACAGAGCGCGTCAATCAGAATCTGGAGACATATCTGCGTTGTTTTGTGGCGGAGAATCAAGAGGATTGGTGTTCTTTTTTGTCTCTTGCTGAGTTTGCTTTAAATAACCGTCGTCAGGAGTCCTCTGATAAGTCACCATTTTTTGGTGCATATGGGTTTCATCCACAGTTTGGGACTTTCTCGGGAGAGGGGTCTTCTGGTTTACCTGATGAGGACAGATTCTCCTCGTCTTTGTCATCTATTTGGCAAAAGATTCAAGATAATTTAAAGAGCATGAGTGAGAGATATAAGCGTGTGGCTGATAAGAGACGTGTGCTTGGTCCGGACCTGAATGTTGGTGATCTGGTGTGGTTGTCTACCAAGAATATCAAATTGAAGGTTCCCTCCTGGAAGTTGGGTCCTAGGTTTATTGGGCCTTACAAAATCCTGTCTGTCATCAATCCTGTTGCATACCGTCTTGATCTTCCTCAGACTTGGAAGATCCATAATGTTTTTCATAAGTCCTTATTGAAACCTTATGTTCAACCCATTGTACCCTCGCCTTTGCCTCCTCCTCCGATTATGGTTGATGGGAATCTTGAATTTCAGGTATCTAGGATTGTGGATTCTCGTCTTGTCCGCGGTTCTCTTCAGTACCTTGTTCAGTGGGAGGGGTATGGTCCTGAGGAGAGGATGTGGGTCCCAGTGACGGACATTAAGGCCTCTCGTCTCATCAGGGCTTTCCATAGGTCCCATCCTGAGAAGGTGGGTTCTGAGTGTCCGGAGTCCACTCGTAGAGGGAGGGGTACTGTCACAACCAGACAGCTGAGAAGCTCTGACAGAGGCCTTTCAGAACCTCCTCCTTGAATTTCTGTGTTGTGGTATTCAGCTCCTCCTCTCGTCAGCCTCTCTCAGCTGTCATGTGTTAATTGCTTCCCTTTAAATGCCTCCCCAGAATGCTTTTCTGGGCGGCTTATATTACTTCCTGGAGTGTGTATGCACGCTGATCTGTCCTCCTGTTTGCTTCAAAGCTAAGTGTACCTTTATCTGTTAATATCTGTTTGCTGGATCCCAGGTGACCCTGACTCCCTCCGTATCTTGTGTAGGGAGCCGGTGGTCGTGTCCCCTCACTATTGTAGGGTGCTCAGGGCTTTATAGTCAAGGTTCGTGGATATGCAAACCTCCACCATTCGGATCTTTGCATAGGCTGAGCAGCCAGGGAAAGTGCCAGGTCTTCTGCAGGGGTCTCCCTTGGTTCCTTAGTTTTTGGATCCAGCGAGTCGTTTATACATGTTGCTTTGCCTTGTTACCTGTACACATTCCGTGACAGGTGGTTGTACTTAATACACTTGTGAGAGAAATTGAACGCCAATTGAGTGATACAAATGTGTATGGTGCGTTACATAGTGATACAAAATGTTACATTATGAACATCATTAAAAAGAGTCTGTCCGATGCGGTGGCCGGGGGTATTATAGATAAGGGAGTATCTGATGGTAGTATCTCCCATCACTCCAGTTATATATATATTCTACCTAAGGTCCACAAAAGTCTTGTGGACCCCCCCGGCCGCCCCATCGTATCTGGCACTGACTCTGTTTTCAGCAGAATAGCTATTTTCCTTGACAGGATACTAAGAGGTTTTTCGACAGCTGGAAAGTCATATATTAAAGACACAGGGGACTTTCTGCAACAATTGAGAGCAGTTGATGTCAGCAACTTGCAGACTGTCACTCTCGTGTCCTTTGATGTTGTATCTTTATACACGTCAATAGGGCATGAGAAGGGCATCGCTGCAGTTAATAAATATTTGGATGATTCGCCTATAACGCAGAATGCAAAGTTTTTTCTAAATACCCTGCTGAGATTGATCCTTGAGAATAATTACTTTCTGTTTCAAGACACTTTTTTAAATCAAAAACGTGGTGTTGCGATGGGGTCCAATGTAGCCCCAACGTACGCAAATATATATAAGCGTCACATGGAGGAGGACTTTATCTATGTATCCCACCACCTTCAATATGTGATTAGGTGGTGGCGATACATAGATGACGTCTTCCTCCTGTGGTCAGGTACGGAATCACAATTGAGTGAGTTTCATACATACCCTAATGGTATCGATTCTGATCTTCAATATACAGTATCCCATTCTAAAACACAACTGTCATTCTTGTATACTAATGTTAAACTGGTTGATGGTTCAATTAGTACAGGTCTGTATGTTAAGTCCACAGACAGGAACATGATTTTACGGTTTGAAAGTAACCTCGTAGCTTAGTTAAACATCTCCCTCATTCACAATTCCTACGAACGAAGCGCATTGTATCGGATCAGACTGAGCTAGTGACTACATTAAAAATGATGGCAGGTAAATTTAGGGAACGGGGTTATCCTCGTAGATTGTTAGATGAACAAAAGAGTAAAATTATACATACTAATACAGAAATAGTACCAACTACTCCTCAAAAAATCCAAACGATACCATTCATGTCTACATACTCTGATTGTAGTATGGAGATAGGACGTATCCTAAAAGATAATTGGAGTATCTTAAGTAGATCCATTAAAGATGTACCGGAGATCAAACTTCCTCCCCTTCTATCATACCGTAAAAATAAAAACATTAAAGACCATCTAGTTAGAGCGGATGTAGGCCCCCAAAAAATCAGTGTACAGCGAACATTGACGCACTCGGGACTTGGATGTTACCCGTGCCTCAACTGCGTCAATTGTCGCTACATCTGTAAATCTAGGTCCTTTATACATCCATCCACAAACAAAGAATATCCCATTAAATTTCATCTGAGCTGCTCTTCATCATATGTAATTTATTTGCTTGTATGCCCTTGCAATCTAATATATATTGGTGAAACGTCCACAGAATTGAAACTGAGGTTGAATAATCATAGAAACTCAATAAGGAAAAAGCGTACTGATTTACCAGTTTCCAAAAAATTATAAAGGAAAGAGAGCGCCAAACCTCGTATCAGGTAGGAGTAAAGAATACCACTAGACAGTGATAAATACTATATTACACAGAGAAGTGTTATGGAGCGATAGTGTGAAGTCAAGATGGTGGCTGTTCCGGGTGGAAGACCCTAAGTATACCCTGCTCCGCAAAAAAGACCGTCTACAACCCTTTTGACAATTTCTATATGCAGTCCCCGTATTTTTATATTATTATTTATATTTTTTATATTTTCCTCTTCATTACCCAATCTAATGTATTTATGCATCCATTTATCATTTACTATTTATTATTTATCCACTATTAATAATTTTTTATAGAAATATGAATTATATTGTATTTAATTATTGTTAGTAGTATTCCTACTGCTTCTGTTTTTTATATATGCATTTTATTCGTATATATGTATATATGTGTGCATCAATTTCTGTGAGCACACATGTATATATATTTTTGCTGCCTTTTTTTCTTATATATATATATATATATATATATATATATATTTTTTCTATGTTCATTCTTAGCATATTACATTTTTTAATAACCAGTTTTGTGCCCGCAACACTGGTTTTCTAATTTGCAGACCACCACAGGCTCCTACTGACCCGCACTGTGCGTTCCACCAGGGCCTCGATGCCGTGAAACCGGAAACCCCAGCTCCTGTCTCAGTTGGAACGCATGAGATGCGCTCCACTGGGCGGACGTCGACCCCACTTCCGGTCCGGGACGTCGCAGGATGGTGGAATTACCAGCGGCACCTCAAGGAGCCCAGCCGGACAATTGTCTTAGCTTTTTGTAAGTCATCACCACCCAGCAGACCACCCTCACTCCCGCCCGTGGTAAGACGCATTATCGTGCGTTCCACGGAGCGGAAGTGAGACCATATCCGGTCTGATATATCCGATCCGACTCCCCTGCTGCACAATTATACATATATGCATATATCTAGCCTGCATCACTCGTTGTGACTATTTAAGATGATATATTTATTTATATTTATACATATATATATATTTTTTATCTATTTGTTTATAATCACATTGTGGAACGCATATGCGTTCCAAACACCGGAAGTACGGCCTTACCACTTCCGGTTCTCTGAAAAACGCGCCTTTTTGAGGGCTATTAAGGTATAAATTGTTTGTTTTACTGCCATTTGACTATGTAATGCTCCTGAAGAAGGGGATCTACTGTCCCCGAAACGCGTCGAGCCACAGATATACAATAAAGGTGACTGATTAGAAGCACTGGACCTCCTGCTGCCTTCATCACTACGATTCTACATGCGATCCTGGCCAGGGGGGTTCAAGTCACAGGTGTTTTATGCTTATCCTGGTGACTACCCCCCAGTGAAGTGAGTGTTATTTAATAGTGTGATATTGTCCTGTCTTGGGCATCTCTCACCTTTACTACTTACCTTTTAATTTATAATATATAATTCATAATTTATCTTTTTATTAATTTTTTTTATTAATTTCTATTAATTTCCATCAATTTTTATCAGTTTCCATCTTTATCAACCACATCACCATATGACTATTGGGTTGTAGACGGTCTTTTTTGCGGAGCAGGGTATACTTAGGGTCTTCCACCCGGAGCACCCACCATCTTGATTTCACACTATTGCTCCATAACACGTCTCTGTGTAATATAGTATTTATCACTGTCTAGTGGTATTCTTTACTCCTACCTGATACGAGGTTTGGCGCTCTCTTTCCTTTATCATTTTTTGGGGGTCTAAACTACAAGTGATTGACTTCTCAACACTGTAGATTATCACCCTATACACCTATTCACTATCCTGTTAGGGGCCGGAGTCACAAACACTTTTTGAGCTGCCTCACCTCCCCTTTCTGCCATTTCAATACCACCCCTGTTGGCGCCCTAATCTTTCATTCCTTTGGGATACATTGTGATCCCTACGGGTCTGAATTAACTTCCATTTTTTTTCTGTTTTTTATCTTACCAGTTTCCAGACATTTTAGATCCCTTGAGCATTCTGAACGGGATCTACGATGCTGGATCATTGACCAAGTTGCACTTCCTAGAAGAGGCGGTGATCGCCTAACAATCTTGGAGAAAAGAGAATTACGCTGGATATCTGATCTTGATAGCTTGCACCCTAGAGGCCTTAATGTGGAGTTTAGGTGAGAGCCACTGGATCTGTGGTTTACTCCATTTTCCTCTGTATGTGTGCGGTTTACCTCTCTCATACTTGTATAATAGTGCAGGAGAACTGTGAAAGAACAATGTGTAATTACAATATAATATATATTTAGAAACTAAAGCATGTATTTCTCTTTGCCTTTTAGAAATTTTAATCTACACATCATTGGATGCGGATCCTTGAACTTTGATCATTTGGGAGCGATACGGCCCGGTGTCGACATCAGCATTCTCTCTTTTATGCGCCACTCCAGACATGTTATTACCCCTTAGTGTGATGCTGTTTCTGTAACGTTGAGGGATAATCCCTCTACGACTGCGTTATTGCCAGCAATCGGGCTGTGGTTGTCGGCGGGGTTCATGGAGGTGTCCCCCTCTGACACTTGCGGCCCTATGGTCTGGTGTCCCTCCCGGTGGGTTGGGACCCCGGTCCAGATGCTGACGTATGTAGGAGGTCCTATACATCGGTCAGTAAACATTCTGTTCAGCCAACATTTACGCAATGAATATGAATGGAACTATAGGGCAAGTTGCCCTTAAGTAAAATGGCGGTTTTAGTTTGGCTCGACAGAACGCATGCGTTCAACCTCTGCACTGTGACTCATATGATGAAACAGAGTTTTGTATATATTTTATTCTACACAAAGGGATATCATCCTGAAGTTGGAGATTATACGGCACCTGTCACTTTATGCACATGCACTTTGTCTATTTATTTGTATCAGATGTATGTCATTTAATTTGATTGTAATCACACTCTGATTGGTTGGACACTTTTGATATGCCTATATATGTCTCCATTTTCACTGTCTCTTTGCTTGAGGAAGGCTCTTGAGAGCCGAAACGTCGCAAGATTTGCCACATTATGGGTGATTAAAATCCTTTGTTTTCATCACTACTCCGGAGTGCAGTCCTACTTCTTTGGTCTATATATATATATATATATATATATATATATAAAATCCAAAAAGCAGGCAGCACTCCAAGGTAAAGGTGTATGTATATATACACACACACACAAAATCACAGTTCTTGGCTAGATGTCCTGTTTTCCCTGTTGGTTGCAGGGGGCGTGGCCTAATGGAACCGGTGGGTGTGGCTTAGCAGGTTGGCTGTGTGGTGATAGTGCAGGGGGGGATGGGGATTGTAGAAGTAGCTTCTGCAGTAGGGACTCTGAAGGTCTTTATCACAGCCAGCTTCTGACAGGAATCAGCTGTGTGTAGAGAGGGAACAAGCAGCTGATTCCTGTCGGAGTTGGAGCGGGCAGCAGGGAGCCGACCACTGACAGGAGCAGACTGCACATGCGCATGGACGAGCTTCCTCTCAAGCTCCTCCATGTCGCGTGCAGCCATGGGTGAACTCAGCTGCAAGGTAGAGCAGGACTAAGGGGGCGTGGCTTATAACTGACAGAGAAGCAGGCAGGTGTGTTTAATCAAGTATATTAGGGACTTCATTTTTTCCCTGCCTGCCACACTGTAGTGGAGAGTATTTAAAGAGTGGCCAACCCCTTTAACATAATGCAGGCAATTTGAAGCCATCAAGAGCATTGTTCAGGGCAGTATTTCTATCCTTTAAGAGGATGATGCCCTGTACGGTCTCCTTGCAGGGGACTGCAGAGTGGTCCCAAGACGCTCCTCCACGGTAACTTCTATTTTGTCAACTTCTTTCTTTTCCTCCAACTCCAAGACCAATGTTCACACTTGGTTGAGATTCATAGGTTTTGCACGCCGTAGAGGACATTCATGCAATACATGTAGGTACACCGCACCCACAAAACCTTTAGTGACTGAGAACACAGTTCAGATTTTGCGATAAAATCTTACATCATCTGCAACAGTTCAAATGTTATTTATGTTATTAGATGTACCCAGTGTGATCTGTTAGATGTGGGAAGCAGCACGCGCAAATTGAAGAACAGAATACTGGAGCATCTTAATTATATAAGTAACGCATCTTATGTGAACATTTCAGGAGCTGCCAAACATTTTGTAGAGAGACACAATAGAAATGCTCATACCTTCAGTGCCTTTGGAATAGAAAAAGTGTTGTCTCCTTTAAGAGGTTTTAGCATTAAAAGAATACTTCTACAGAGAGAAGCATATTGGATATTTAGACTAGAAACCAGGTATCCCAAGGGCCTGAATTACAAGAAGGAATTGATGCACTTCTATTGAATCCTCTCCCCACCCCCCTTTTTCTTTTCTTTTTTTTTGTTCTCTGGTACTATAGAATTAAATCGATGACATTATCTTTAGTTGTTTCTTTCCTGTTTACAGCTCTATGTCATGAAATTTTAAATTGCCTTACATCAAATTCAGTGTACATGACAGATTTTTGGACTACTGGACAAGCATATGGCTTAGATTCAGCTCTCCGATGTAATTGTATTTTATTGTGAATATCTATATGAAATTTCCTTCACTTTTTTCTGTGTTTTTTGTATTTTCACTGTTGGGAACCACTGTTTTAATTAATCACATGTGAAAAGGTTTTCAGTCACCATGTGGACTTCTGATCCAGCTTGATAATTAAGACACCTGATTGGCCTGCTTCCTTTTAGAGGAGGAACCCTTTTTCCTCAAGAGTCTATATATATTTTACATGGATTTAAATTCCACATGGAGTCTTGAGAGACTTAAGAACTGTTTAGTTCAAAACACGTAGACTGCAAATTGCACTAATTGAGGCTGTATCACTGTACAAATTTTTATCATCGCAATAAAGGAACCGACGGCTCAAAAAAATTTGGGAGTGCTGGATTACTTTTCTCCTTTTTCCTTGTCTCAAGAGGTCTCACCATGGTTTCCTGTGCACCCAAGGACTGCAATATATGTGGCAGGTGAGCTGGTTTACCCTACAAGTCTTAGGAATGCTGGAACCATGAGGTGCGGAGAGGTCGTAAATCAAACTTTTTTTTATTGGAATTTTTTTTTTTGTTCGTAATGACACCAATGGGGTTGACCCTCCAATAATCAAAGGGGACAGAGGAAAATGGCCCTATGAGAAACCCCTTATCTAACTCTGACTGAATTATGGCCCCTACTGAGTCGGGATCCCCGGCAGCTGAGAGGAGATTGGGTCCCTCCCAAGTGGACTAGGGAAGGGTGACTAAACCCGTGTGGAACCCTTCAGTGAACCCAGATATCAGGAACTGGATGAACTGTGGATCATGGTGGTGTCAGAGAAATGTTGCTAACAGGTCCACGTTAACCCCGACTAGTCATGTGGTTCTGGATGATCTTTGGGGGCAAGCTGTTAAGGGGTGAACTCTGAAACAAATGGAACATACATGAAGGGCTCTACATTTGTTGTAATTGCAGACTGATAGGTTGTAGTTGTTGCACACTTGGCTATTACCCAGAAAGTCTATAGCGCGGCCCAGTTTGTCTGTGGATGAAGTAGGTCTTTGCTGAAAACTGGGAACGCTAGGGAGAAATCTGCCCTGAGACAGAAGGAACTGAATTAGGGCAGCAATCTGAGGAGTAGAGGATGGACTGGCATGAGGCACATGCTGGGGCCTTGAGGCCTGCAAAATGCCGACAAAACAGCTCTATATCCATGGAAGCCCAGTTGGTGACATACTGGAACTGAGCAAGGGTGGCGGCAGCCTTAGCAGAGAACGAGCGGTGATAGTCATAAAAAGCATGCCCACCGTACTTGAGTCCCAGATCTGTGACCCTGTACAGATATGTGTCCAATTCCTCCCGCCTCTCAGGTTGGGCTGAACAGATTATTTCCTGGTATAAGCTAAAGGCCAACACGAATTCTGGTATGGACAGCTTTTTGTTGAGACAGGCGTCCCTGGCTTTGAGGACGATAGAAACGTTGCCACAAGCGATGGTCTTGTTGTCTATTGTGTCGTGTGTGGCTATGAGGATGGAAGCTAGATTAGCGTCTTTACCCCCCAGGATATCTTTTTTGATGTTGTCAGGAACAAAATGGGACGGGGCTACCTCAGGCGTGCTTGGGACCCTACCTGGGGAAACGTGAAGTAGAGGCAATTGGGACGAGGGGAGCAGAGGAAGTGGATGCCAGTTCCCTGGATTCTACCGCAATCAGCCTAGCCTGCATATCTGAAACTGAGGTGGAAATGTTATTGATCATGAAATGCAGTTGTGCTAACGACAGTTGGATAGTGGACATGGGGACTTGCTCCACCGGAGGGGCTGTTGGCTCAGACATCAAAAGTCTATATAACTCTGCCTTCCGGGCGGAAGCTGGATAATGGATCCCTCTTTTGTTAAGTTCCGTGATCAGCTTGGGTACTGTCCAACTTCTTAGAGACATGATGCTGGCATGCCCGGAAGCAGAAGATTCAGCAACCGATGAGGTTTCTTCAATATTTGATATATGCGACATACCTCGGCTGTGGGATAATAATGATGAGAATTAACGGCTGGACTAAAGGCCCTGGAGTGTAGGAGAGAGACCCGAGACCGTGAAGGGAGAAGAAAATGAGACTAGAGATGGTGTTGGTGACTATTGGAACTATCGCGTGAAGCTTACCTGTGAGGAACCTGGGGAAAAACAACAAAGGGGATAAAAGTGAACTGAATGGAAGGGGGGAACTATGATCAAAACGTATACACCCATGTGAAGGTGTCTGTTGATGGTACCTGAAGAACAGACTAGGAAAAAATGAAGATGAGAAACACCTGGGATCAGACCTAGAAAACGTACAGGGAAATAAAGGTTAATTCGCATGAGCCTGGAATGACAGGCTGGCAGCCCGAATGAACATGGACTGAGTAACGTACCAGACAACGGAAATGAACTAGAAGCGTAAGACCGGATGACATGACCGGTATAGAATAACAATAACATAAACCTGAAAAACATAACGAGCAGCAAACGTTACATGATTTATGAACATAATTTGAGAACATGAGCCTGACTGAGGTGACAGGCAACGGAGACTAATGACAACGTGAGCATAAATAACATAGCAGGCAACAGAAATGATGAATTTATAAACGTAAGCCTGGATAACGTGTCAGGCATGGACCTTATGAATTAAAAACGTAAGCTTGGATAACGTGTCAGGTATGGACCTTATGAGTTAAAAACGTAAGCCTGGATAACGTGTCATCTCTAGTTTTAAGCCATAAGGTCCATGCCTGACACGTTATCCAGGCTTACGTTTTTAAGTCATAAGGTCTATGCCAGACCTTATGACTCAAAAACGTAAGCCTGGATAACGTGTCAGGCATGGACCTTATGGCTTAAAACGTAAGCCTGGACAACGTGTCAGGCATGGACCTTATGGATTAAAAACGTAAGCCCATACGTGACAGGCAACATAAATTAAATGAAACGTAAGCATGAATAACGTAACATGCAACAGAAATTATGAATTAAAAATGTAAGCCCGTATGTGACAGGCAACATAAATGAAATGAAACGTGAGCGTGATAATCGTATGAGGCAACAGAAATTATGGATTATGAGTGCACACTTGAACAAACGTGACAGGCAACATGAATGAATTTAAAGTGTAGAATACGACTTAATAGGCAACAGAATTGACTACGTCAATAACGTGAAACATCACCAGCAACAAATAATAACAGGTTTAATAGATGTCAATATTTGAACCATAATTTTGAAAAGATACTACTAGAAATGGAATGGACTACCGTTAAGAATTGATTGTGTGATTCAAGGGCCATAGGAAAAGATAGGAACCAAAAGCCCCTGGCCTAAAATATGGATTTTATTTTTTTAAGTGTTTTTTTATTTTATTTTTTAAAACTTAAAGGCCCTTCGCCCCTCCCACAAATACAGGCTGACAAGTCAGCCTTAGCTATATATATGTTCAAAAAAATATATATTTAAAACACAATAAAATAAAAAAAATAAAAGGAAAATAAAAATGAGTGTGCCAGAGTTTTTTTTTAACATACATACTTTGTTACAAAAATACATACATTGTTACAAAAATATATAAAAAAAAAAAAGATTTTTACCAAATAATGTAAAAAAAATACAATAAAAAGGGAAAGGAATATATGTGACAAAATTATATTTGAAAAATAAGTAGTAAAGATTATTAAAAAAAATACAAATAAAAGGGAAAAAATGGAAAATGTGCAAAATAAAAAAGTCTGTGTCCCCTGAAGGTCTTTTTGTAACAGAAATCTATTTAAAAATAAGTTAAAAAAAGAAAAAATTATCAATATAAAAAATAAATAAATGGCCACATCAACTAAAACCATCACACTATTATCACCCCATTCACATGAAACTATACATATTATATAATAAAACGATCCAAAACAAAATAGGGAACTAATTATAACCATTTGCTTATTTAAAGAATGAGCTATAGTTTGAATAAAAATGACTTTGAAAAATAATTTTGTACAATTTCCTGTACAAAAAATATAAAATGAACTAATATAAAACTAAAATATATTAAAAAGCCCTGTGTCATATAATAAAAAGCTGCAAGTTATTTTGGTAGTCCAAAAAATAAGTGTTTGAACCCTGTGCGCTAAATCACAAAAAAGTGACTGGTCATTAAGGCCTTTTTAAGGCCTTGTCATTAAAGGTTTAAGCAATAAGTGCTTTCCCTACTAGTAAGGCCTCATGCACATGAACATACTGGCCCAGATTCAAGAAGCACTTGCGCGGGAACAAGTGTGATTTGCGCCGCGCAAGTACTGATTTGCTCCTATGCAAATTTGCGGCTGATTCTGTAAACCAGTTAAGCCTGAAATGCGGCCATTTTCCCGCGCACGCAGCCTAGCTGTTCCTGCGCAATTTTCGTGCAATTTTGCGCGGGGTGTAAGTTGCGCCTTCATGGAATTCCCTCAGCGAATATGCAAATTAGGTACTGCCGATGATTCAGAAACATGCGCGTGTGATGCGCATCTTGCGCTGGAAGCGTGCAAGCTTTTTTCCCTGGGCAAACTTGCTCCTGTTAAAAGCAGGGGCAAGTTAGCAAAAGATGGCCAAATGTCATCTGAAGGAGCGCGCAACTTCAGCAGCACCTAGACAGACGATCTGAACAAGCAGAGCACCCACATTTTCGGGACCTCACATCTGTGCACCAACATGCCAGGGGCAGCTATGGTTCTTGATATTCTATTGACTGAGCCGACTCGTAGGAGGGCACGGGAGAGGATTTACAGAGGGCGCTACAACCTTTTTCAGATGACTGATACTGAGGTGTATCGCATGTTTCGCTTTAGCCCTGAAGTCATCCTTGAGTTGGTAACAATCCTGCAGGATGACATCAGCAGCCCGACCCATCGGGGACAGGCAGTGCAGCCACTGGTGAAGGTAGTGGCAACCCTTCATTTTTTGGCAACTGGCTCATTTCAGCGCACAGGTGGAGTGGTGGCGGGGATGTCCCAATCCAGCATGAGCAGGTGTGTGCACCAAGTGATCCCTGCAATACTCAGACGAATGGGCACACAATTTATCAAACCAACCACGGCTGACGTGCGGCAGAAGGCAATCAGTGATTTTTATTTATTAGCCAGATTTCCACACACTGTGGGTGCAATAGATTGTACCCATGTGGAACTACGCCCCCCCCCCCCCCCAGGCACCTCGAGCATATCTACTGCAACAGGAAACATTGGCATTCGATAAATGTGCAGATGATTGTGGATGCACATGGCCTCATATGGCATGTCCGTGCCAAACACCCAGGGTCAAGCCATGACAGTTTTATTTACCGACACAGCCCCATCCCAACCGAGTTTGACCAGAACATGTATGGAGACAGCTGGCTGATTGGTGAGTGACATGGGTGTCAGGTATGACTGCCCCCCCCCCCCCCCCATGATGCACACATCACAAGGGGCACATGCACGACTAACATCCTCCTGTCTTTTCCCTTCCAGGTGACTCTGCCTATGCCCTGGGACCTCACATGATGACCCCATTTCGTAACCCTCAAACACCAGGAGAGGAAAGATATAACGAAGCCCATGCACGTACCCGTGCGGTGGTGGAGCGCACATTTGGCATCCTTAAATCTCGATTCAGATGTCTGGATAAATCAGGGGGGACCCTATTGTATTCACCCAACTTTGTATGCCAAATCGTAGGGGCATGTAGTATTCTCCACAATTTAGCTCAAAGAAGGGGCATGCACATTGAGCTACGCAATGACCTTACCCCCGAACCACGCAACCCCCCCCCCCCCCCCAAGAAACACTACCGGATCTTCTGAGGGAAGAGCAATCCGGAATGGTCTTGTGGAACGTCTCTTTGCACATTAAACACACCCTGATCTTGTCACAAGTATAATGCATGTATGTACACCACTGTAGTCCCTAGCACACACCCGACACATGCACCCCCAATTGGATTAGACCCAACAATACCCCATGGTATTAGGGAGCAGCAACGCCGCGTCAAGGCTCCAATTATGTTGCTGTCCATTCATACACCTTTCACATGGCAGAGGGTGACACCCCTTTTCCAGCAGGAGTGCCACCCCCCCCCCCCCCCCCCCATTCACACACCAGTCACACTGTAGTATACACTCCTCACCGTGTGTAGGGACTACAAATAAATCTAAAAACTCATATCCTGAGCATATAAAAAAAAAATAATCTCATACCCTGAGCATATCGAAAAATAATAAAAAAATCATATTGTGTTGAGCAAAAAAATGTAGACATAAAATTATTTTTTTGTTTTTTTCTTTGGGCCAAGGGTGCCCCGGCTCTGGCTCCTCAATCTCCGTGGTGCGGAGGAGGCATGGGGTGGGGGGAGGAGGGGGGGGAGGAGCATCAACCCCTACTTCCACACTCCTTGCAGGTGGTGGCTGCATGCCCTCCATGGCGTTGGCCAGGCGGGCAAGGATGGTGTTGGTCTGGGCCAACATCCGCATTTGGCGGGTGGTGGTATCCCGCTGATGCCGGCGGGTAACTCTCGCCTCCTCCTGCACTGCAGCGGTGTTGGCCTGCACAGCAGCGGTATTGGCCTCCACCGCAGCTGTCATCCTGCTTAACAAAGCTGGTGTGGTCTCCAGAGCCACCAAGCAGGTGACTATGGCCTTAGAGTTGCCACTAATTTCCCCCAGGCTCTGTGCCACATGTTTGTCCCGGTCCTCATGCAGGGTGAGGGCATGCTGCATAGAGGTGGAGGTGGATGCCATGCTGTCCGCCAGACGACGCACCTCTCCCACCATGGCCCCTATATGGCGGGTCTGCAGGGCCTGCTCCTCCAGCAGACCGCCTCGTTTTGGACAGAGCCTTCCTGGGAGGAGAGGCTCGGCCACGGACAGAGGGAGAAGGGGAGGGGTCCACAAGGGAGGGGCTTGCCCTGGAGGGGCTTGCCCTGGAGGGGGATGACGTGCTGGGCGGGGGGGTGGTGGGTTGCACAGGGATGGTGGTATCCTCCTGGAGGGAGCCAGAGTCCTCCTGGATGAGGAAAAAGGAATCCTCCTCCAATACCACTTGCTCCTCCATACTTGGCCCCGGTATGATCTCCTCCTGGACCAGCATAGCCAGAATGTCCATGGGGCCTGACTGGACCCCTGGCTCTGGTCTGGATGGGCTGGGTCGAGCCGCAGCCGAAGACGGCCCAGCTTCTTCTTCCTCATCACCACCTGTGGATGACACCAAAACGACATATTTTGCTGGTGCAACACACTTCTCATATGTTCACTTGTACCCCCTCCCATGATGCACAGCAGATATGAAAGAAAAATAACTTACCAGTCCCCAAGTTCCCAACAGTGGAGTCGTACCCTTCAAGTCCCTCCACCTGCTCCTGCACGAACGTTTGTGCAATAAGCTGCTCCTCCTGATTGAGCCGGATCATACATCGCGGACCACCTCCCGTGCCACCGGTATGCTTCCTGATAAGAGCCAGTTTTTCACGGACCCTGCGCCTCATATCATTTAATTTCTTCTGGATGTCATCCCAGGTACGCACTTCATTACCCAGGGCATTGATGTCCAGGGCAATGGCTTCATATATAGCCCTCCTTTGGGCAATGGTGGTGTTTGCCCGCTGGGCACCATATAGGACTTCCTTATGCTGCTGGAGTGCAGCAATCAGGATGTCCATCTCTGCAGCCACAAAGTTGGCCTTCCTTATTTTGGTCCCTTTGGGAGGTGCCATGTCTTGCAAAAGGGCTGAATTTCCTTGCTCAGGGGGGGGGTAGGAAAAAGCAGGATGAAATTCAGCAAAGAACCTGCACAAGTCTGCTCCTATTTATTTGCTCAGTGCAAGCAGCTGAGCAGGATTTGCCCTGAAATTATGCTAGCAAACCTCTGCTGAGCCGAAAATTCCTCATTTACATAGGGGCACACCCACTTTGACTTGCACGGCCTTGCGCCCTCAGCTTTGCCTTAAACAGGAGCAAATTAAATGAACAAACGATTCCTGAATCAGGTGGCAATTTGGCAAAATTGCTCCAGCGCAGAGAAATTCAGCTGAGCGGCTCAGGTGTAAGTAATGGGCAAATCTACCTGAATCTGGGCCACTGTGTTTTCTGCTCTGCAAAACACTGATACCAGCCTTGTGTGTTGTACAGAACTGTGGAACGGAGCAATGGATGCGGACAGCACACAGAGTGCATCTTTTGAGGGCCATTGTAGTGAACGGGTCCACATCCGAGCCGCAAAAAAAAAAAACAGTGAGTGCCGTCCTCTGCGGTGAACAGGGCCGTCTTTAATATTGATTGGACCCTGGGCAAGAATTTACTTGGGCCCCCTGGATAACGATCCCCCCCCCCTGCACTTTGCTGTACTTGCTATACAGCAGCACTTACCTGTCACATCCAGGGCCTCCAGGTGACGTCTCCTCTCTGTCATCATCTTCTCTGTAGATGTTCTCTCTCATCATCTTCTCCACTCGGTCTGGACAACTTCTCTCAGCCGCCTTGTCTCTGCAGAGTGTGACACACAGACATCTTAGCTTCCTCACATTCTATCATTATCCCCCAACTGGAGTCCTCACAGTCTTATCCTGCTGCTTGCTGTGCCCCCCCCCCCCCCCCCAGGGGTGTAGCTATAGGGGGTGCAGAGTTAGCAGTCGCTACCGGGCCCAGGAGCATGAAGGGGCCCAAAGACACTTGTGCCGCATAAGAAGACACACAAAGCACTGAGGGAAGGGGGTCCCAAGATGAACTCTTGCACCAGAGCCCATGAGCCTTTAGTTACGCCCCTGCCCCCCCCCCCCAATACCCCCAAATACTATCCTGAAGAAACATTACTGCCCCCCATAGTAATAGTGCTCCTCATAGTCCCACCAATAGTAATTTCCTTCTAGAATGCCCTCATTAGTAACACTGCCCCAACCGTGATAATGCTCCTCAACAATGCCCCCCATTATTAGAAGAGCCCTCCCATATTAATAATACCCTCACAGAGTCCCTAGTAGAAATAAGGCCCCCTATTGTTCCCCCAGTGGGAATAAGGCTTCCTACAGACCCCTCAGTAGTAATAAGGCCCCCATAGTGCGCTTAGTAGAAATAAGGCGGATCTATAAGACCCTCCTATAGAGCCCCCAGTATTAATAAGACCGCCTATAATGTCCCCTGGATCTGCAGTGCCCCCTGCAGTCATACTCCTCCCTCCACCATACAGTCCCATGTAAATAACATCATCTCCTCCCCAGCCACCTCCAACACACAATCCCATGTAAACATCACCCCCTAAGGCTACTTTCACACTTGCGTTCATGCGGATCTGTCCTGTACTTGTACAGGACGGATCCTCACCGATAATACAAATGAATGCATCCGTTCAGGACCGATCCGTTTGTATTAGATTTGAATTTCTAAGTCCCAATACGGATCCGTCCTGACTTACATTGAAAGTCAATGGGGGGACGGATCCGTTTACAATTGCACCATTTTGTGTCAATGCAAAGGGATCCGTACCAATTTACTTACATTGTAAGTCAGGACGGATCCGTTTAGCTCCGCAAGGACATGCGGACACAAAAACGCTGCTTGCAGCATTTTGGGGTCTGTCTCCAAAACGGAACAGTGGGGCTGTACGGAGCCGAACGAATGCATTTGGGGCTGCTTGTGAGAGACCTGAAACGGATCTCACAAGCGGATCCCCAAATGCAAGTGTGAACGTAGCCTAAACCCATGTACATAAACATTATTCCCCCCCACCATCCACTTTCAACATACAGTCCCATGTCAATAACATCCCTCCCTTCAGCTCTAACATACATCCCAGTTAAATAACTACAACTCCCAGCATTGCTCTGCCTCTCCCTTCACTTACCTCTCCAGTCCTGCATTAGGCTCCACCTCTTCACTCTGGTCCAATCCTGCACTGGTCACATGATGGTGACATCATCCAGGTCATCCTATCACAGCCTGTTTTGCTGATCACATGACCTGTGATGTCACCACAGGTCCTTCACCTCTTCCCAGTGTATTAGATTCAATTGTATTGCCGTTCTGTGTACGGCAATACAGTTGTATCTAGCAGGCAGGCAGGACATTTGGGGCCTGGGACAAAACATCCGGGGCCTAGGCCCCGAATGTTTTAACCTAGCGACGCCCCAACCTAGTCACTAGTGAATGGGAGTCGGGAAACGGAGCTCCCATGGGCCCCCAGGAGCAACTGGGCCCAGGGCAGCTGCCCCTTTTGCCCTGCGGCAAAGACGGCCCTGGTGGTGAAGGAATGTGTTTACTGGTTATTGTAGGACCCCTATATCTGGGGGCAGGAGGAGGTAATAGCCAGTGAGCGCCGTCCTCTGCGGTGAAGGAAAGTGTTTACTGGTTATTGTAGGACCACTATAACTGGGCCAGGAGGAGGTAATAACCAGTGAGCGCTGTCCTCTGCAGTGAAGGAAAGTGTTTACTGGTTATTGTAGGACCACTATAACTGGGGGCAGGAGAAGGTAATAACCAGTGAGTGCTGTCCTCTGCAGTGAAAGAAAGTGCTTACTGGTTATTGTCTCACTGTCTCCATCTCCCGGAGCATCTCTCTATCAAATGACTGACTTCAGCGGTGAAACGCTGCTTGTGGCCACATCACCACTGAAGGAGTGGAGCATGTGACTATATCCATAGCCAGCCGGATGTAAACAGAGCAGGGACCGGAAAATGGAGACAGCGGGAGCGGCAGGGAGCAGGAAAGTGTGAATCTTCTGTTTCAAGGCCATGCTGCAGGAATGTGTTAAAAATCATTACACTGCACGATATTCGGGACAATTACTGGGAACAAGTCTTCATAGTAACGCTCATTCCTGATATCTGGCCGGTATAATCGTGCCGCTGATCAGCTGATAAACAAGCTATCACTCGTTTGTCGGCTGATTTGCATATTTTATCAGGATGAAAGATGTACAATTATTGTCAGCACATCTCCTCATGTAATGAGGAATGTGCTGCCAATAACTAACAGAACTTAGGGAGCAATGACTGTGATAGCGATCATTCCTTCCCATTCACTTTGCATCAGCCTGTGTAATAGGCTGATAGAAACAAGAGCTGATTAACTTTTTTTTTTCTTTTTGAGGCCCCTTGAAATAGAGCAATGTGACAATGTGGCCCCCAGACCAAAAAAGGTTGTGCACCCCTGCTCTAGTGAAAACCAGGTAGTTGCTTAGACATGCCCCTCTAGAGTATAGCCAGTCAGTGGCACAGTGGGTTTACACCTGCTGATCCGTGACAGTACACTGAGGCCATAGACCCGGCTGGTCACTCCAAGCCTGTCGTTGTAACGATCGGCAGGGTGGTTCCATCTGCAGCACAGCGACTCCTCCCACTGGGCGGAGCTACCCCATATAAGCCCCGTGGCAGCTATGCACAGTGTTCCACTAATTTGGAGTGTGCGCCTGTGCACACTGCTACTGAAGCTCTCCCCACTGACATTGGATCCGGACTTCAGAACACCTGGGAACCTTCTCCAAGACTCCGCTAACCTCCCATGGCAATCCGGGACGCTACTTAAGGATTCTACCAAACTGCAAGTAGAGCTATTTAGTGGCTGACTTTAATCTGGACTACCAATACCTTACATCAGTGGCGATAATATTCAAGGCACTCTGTTCTCTGTGTAATGCTTGCAAGGGGGGCGTGTGTAGTCCAAAATATGACTCATGGACTATAACTGTTGCCTGCACCATATGTATAACTGCATCCACGTGCAGGGCGTATAGAGATAGCCGTTAATAATATAATCAGAGCAGGGAGCAGGTGTATGATGTTAGGGTCCCTAACTCTCAGTAGTTTGAGAGAGCCGCCTGGGAATCCGTTACTGAACCTGATCTAACCTCACCTTCCTTCTTGGTCTTGTGCACTAGTTAATGCAACACGTTTCCGCAGTTGAGATCCTCACAAAACAGTTCGGCGCCTTACATATTAGTGGAACCCAAATGGATCCAGCGGAATTAGCAGGACACATCGTCATCCTCTCACAGAAGGTTGAGAATCTATCTGAGGATGTTCAGAACCTGCAACTCGAGAATCAGACATTGCGAGATCTTGTCGCACAGAACACAAACCTCCCACGGGAGGGACCTGAGCCATTGGTCAGTCCTCCGGAACTATTCTCAGGCGATCGTAAACAGTTCCGAGATTTCATTAATGCTTCCAAATTAATGTTTGAGCTTCGTCCTAGGACCTACCCTACTGACCGGATAAAAGTTCTCACTATGATCTCCTTTCTTAGGGGGGAGCCCAGAGCCTGGGCAAATACCTATTTGGAGAGGGAGGACCCCGTCCTAGACAACTACCACCAATTTCTTACAATCATGGCCCTCTTGTATGAAGACCATAGCAAGCAGCTGACGGCGGAATCCGCCATCAGGAGCATTAAACAAGGCAGACGGCCTGTTGAGGATTTTATTGCACAATATACGCGGTGGGCTCGGGAGACTGAGTGGAACGATCTCAGTCTTAGGAACCAGTTCCGTCTGGGTCTTTCCGAAGCACTGAAGGATGAGTTGGCAAGAGGTGACATGCCCCTCACCCTTGAAGATCTTATGCAACGTGTCACCACCCTCGACCGGCGTCTCCGTGAACGCAGAGCAGAGCGGTCCTATGGATATGTACCTCCCAGTGGACAAACCGATATGCACCCCCCTGAAGAAAAGATGGAGATTGCTGCCCTCAGGGGCCCTCTCACTGAAAGAGAGAAAACGAGAAGACGCAACTTGAATCTCTGCCTATATTGCTCTTCCGAAGGCCATGGGGTAGAAGATTGCCCGGCAATACGGAAGAAGTCCGAAGGTAAGCGATACTCCCTATGTAAAATCGTTGATCCCCAGATTAGAACCCCGGGTTACTTATACACCTCTCTTACTCTACAGTGGGACCAAAATCGACTTACCGTTGACGCAATGGTGGATACAGGATCCTGCGGAAATTTTATCGATACGCTGTTGATTAAGCGAAATAAAATTCCATTGATCAAAAAGAATTCCCCGTTGTCCGTGAGTTTTATTGACGGCACTACTTCGGCCTCAGGCCCAGTTCAAAATCAAACCCTACCTATACTGGTGACGTGTGAAAACAACCACACCGAATTTATGTCCTTCGACATTATACCCTCCCCTTTATTCCCTATCATACTAGGACTACCTTGGTTAAAACTACATAGACCAACACTACTATGGGATCAAGGGAGGGTAGCCTTAGATTCGGGGTATTGCCAGGAAACCTGTTATCCTACAAATTCCATATTACTGGTTGGCGGCACCCAGATACCAGACCACTACCTGGACTTCGCCGACGTGTTCAGTTCAAAGAATGCGGAGATGCTTCCGCCTCACAGGACATACGACTGTCCCATAGATCTACTTCCAGGAAGTGAAATACCTACGGGGAGAATCTATCCATTGGCGAAACCTGAGCTAGACCACCTCAAACAGTATCTAGAGGAAAATCTGAAGAAGGGATTCATTAGGCCCTCTACTTCACCCGCAGGATTGGGAATGTTCTTTGTTCGGAACAAGGATTCCAGCCTTCGTCCTATCATCGACTATAGAGCCCTAAATAAAGTGACGGTAAAGAACAGGTACCCACTACCTCTCATTAATGAACTGATTGAACGCCTCAGCACTGCTACTGTCTACACCAAACTAGACCTTAGAGGAGCTTATAACTTGATAAGGATCAGAAAAGGAGACGAGTGGAAAACCGCTTTCCGAACTCGTTACGGACTCTTCGAGTACCAAGTGATGCCGTTCGGACTGTGCAATGCACCTGCAACATTCCAAAATTTTATAAATGATATTTTTCGAGACCTACTGGATGTTTGTGTCATTGTCTACCTCGATGACATATTGGTCTATTCAGACAACATCCAAGACCATAGAAGACATGTGCGTTGGGTATTAGCACGTTTGAGAGCCCATTGCCTGTACGTAAAATTCGAGAAATGCGTATTTGATACGACTACACTACCGTTCCTGGGTTACATCATCTCCCCCGAGGGGATTCAGATGGACCAGACAAAGATTGAATGTATACAAAATTGGCCCACTCCAAAATCCAGGAAGGCACTCCAAAGGTTTTTGGGGTTCGCTAATTTCTACAGGAAATTCATCAAGAATTACTCTGCGACTACAAAACCGCTCACCAGACTTACAAGCATCAACACGAGGTTCATATGGAATGGAGATGCTCAGGAAGCATTCCAACTACTGAAGGACAGGTTTACATCCGCTCCCATCCTCACCATACCTGACCCTAACAACTTGTACGTCCTCGAAGTGGATGCTTCCCAAAATGCTGTAGGAGCCGTCTTATCTCAACGTTCATCATTAATGACGCCCCTACATCCGGTAGGGTTTTTCTCCCGGACCCTTAATCCGGCCGAGGTTAACTACCCCATAGGGGAAAAGGAACTTCTGGCAATAAAAAACGCCTTGGAAAATTGGAGACATATATTAGAAGGCTCGACACACCCAATCACCATATACTCAGACCACCGCAACCTCCAATACCTAAAGACCGGTAAAACATTATCCTCTCGCCAAGTGAGATGGAGTTTCTTCTTCGACCGCTTCGATTTCCAAATCACATACAGACCCGGCTCAAAAAACGGAAAGGCAGACGCGCTATCTCGTTTGAATGATCCCCATCCAGGGGCAGAATTCCCTTCGTGGGTAATTCCACCCAAAAAAATTATCGCCACTGTTGCTCTACGACAAAGGCTCAAGGACTGTTTAACCTTAAATGAAAACGATCTACCTCCAGGACTCCGTAGGGATGATGAAGGGTTCTGTTATAAGGGAAATCATCTATACATACCACCAAACGTTACAACACAAGTAATTCAACTATGCCATGATACTCCCCTGTCGGGTCATCCGGGCATCTCCAAAACCATGGAGTTAGTCCGCAGATATTACTGGTGGCCCAACATGTTACAGGAAATTGAGGACTACGTCGCCTCATGTGAGATTTGTGCCACCTGCAAACATGATCGTAAGCAACCTTACGGCCTACTAATGAATCTCCCGATACCCTCCAGACCCTGGGAGTGGGTTTCACTGGATTTTATAGTTGACCTTCCTTCTTCACATGGTCATAATACCGTACTTGTTGTTGTTGATCTACTAACAAAAATGGCACATTTTGTGGCCCTGAAAAAATTACCATCTTCGAAGGAGACTGCTGAGGTTTTTGTGACTAACATCGTCCGTCTACATGGAGTGCCTACTAAACTCATATCGGACAGAGGCTCACAATTTATCTCCAAGTTCTGGAAGGCTCTTTGTGCGAGACTCCAGATAGACCATCGGATGTCCAGTGCATACCACCCGCAGACAAACGGACAAACTGAGAGAGTAAACCAATGCCTCGAGCAGTACCTTCGCTGTCACTGCTCATATCTCCAGGACGACTGGGAGCGCCTGCTCCCTCTTGCGGAATTCTCCTATAACAATTCCAAAAGTGCCTCCACTCTTCACTCTCCATTCTTCTCGAACTACGGTTTTCACCCTTCTCCTATCACTCCGATGAGTATCCCTACTAACGTACCAGCTACTGAAGATTACATCTCCACATTACAGAAGACCCTCAAGGAGCTTAAAGAAAACCTTATCCGAGCTAGAGATCGACAAAAAATGTATTATGATCGACGCAGAAGGCCGAGTCCCCCTTATCAAGCAGGGGACTCCGTCTGGCTCTCCACCAAAAACCTCCGCTTGGGTACTCCCTCTAAAAAATTGGGGAAACAGTTCCTGGGACCATTCCGTATCGAGAAGGTCGTCAACCCCAACACGATGAAACTTATTCTACCTCCTCGTTTTCAGGTACACCCCACCTTTCACGTATCTTTGCTGAAGCCTTTTCGTCCTAACCCTTTCCCGGGCAGGAACCCTGCCCCGTCACCTCCGGTCATTGTCCAAGGTGATGAAGAGTTCGAGGTTGAGGAGCTCTTGGATTCCAGAAGGAGGAGGGGGAGACTCCAGTACCTCATACGATGGAAGGGTTATGGTCCCCAAGATGATTCTTGGGAGGAGGCCGATGATGTCCACGCTCCAAAATTGCAAAGGGAGTTTCACCGCAGGTTCCCCGACCGGCCCTCCCCTTCTAGGGTACCCCGGAGGGGTTCCCTTGGGAGGGGGGTACTGTAACGATCGGCAGGGTGGTTCCATCTGCAGCACAGCGACTCCTCCCACTGGGCGGAGCTACCCCATATAAGCCCCGTGGCAGCTATGCACAGTGTTCCACTAATTTGGAGTGTGCGCCTGTGCACACTGCTACTGAAGCTCTCCCCACTGACATTGGATCCGGACTTCAGAACACCTGGGAACCTTCTCCAAGACTCCGCTAACCTCCCATGGCAATCCGGGACGCTACTTAAGGATTCTACCAAACTGCAAGTAGAGCTATTTAGTGGCTGACTTTAATCTGGACTACCAATACCTTACATCAGTGGCGATAATATTCAAGGCACTCTGTTCTCTGTGTAATGCTTGCAAGGGGGGCGTGTGTAGTCCAAAATATGACTCATGGACTATAACTGTTGCCTGCACCATATGTATAACTGCATCCACGTGCAGGGCGTATAGAGATAGCCGTTAATAATATAATCAGAGCAGGGAGCAGGTGTATGATGTTAGGGTCCCTAACTCTCAGTAGTTTGAGAGAGCCGCCTGGGAATCCGTTACTGAACCTGATCTAACCTCACCTTCCTTCTTGGTCTTGTGCACTAGTTAATGCAACACGTTTCCGCAGTTGAGATCCTCACAAAACAGTTCGGCGCCTTACAGTCGTTCAGGAATTATTACATGAAGTGAGGCGCCAGAGCAAACGTTAGGATGTCATGATGCAGTTCATGCAAAATGTTGCTGCTCGTCTGGATGCCATCTCTTCATCTACTGCATGGTCGTCAGTCACTGCTACTTCTGCCATTCCTACATTTGTGAATCCAGATTTGTGTGCCGCCGATGTGCAACTCCCGCTGCCATCACGCTATGGTGGAGATCCAAAAACCTGTCGTGGATTACTGAACCAGTGCCTGATCCACTTTGAGTTGTATGGGCAGAAGTTTCCCACTGAGCGGTCCAAGGTTGCCTTCAATGTGTCCCTGCTGTCTGATGAGGCACTTGCATGGGCAAATCGTATTTGGGAACATGGAGGTCCAGAGACCACTAATCTGCAGTCTTTCCTGGCTACCTTCCGGCTGGTCGTTGAGGATCCTGGCCGCACGTCCTCTGCTGCATCAGCTCTGCTGCGTCTACAACAGGGTTTCCTCGTCTGTGGGTCAGTATGCCATCCAGTTTCATACCCTGGCTGCCGAACTGGCATGGAACAATGAGGCTCAGTTTAACCACTTTACGTCCGCCCATAGGATATAAACGTCCTATGGGTGGACCTCTATTTCTGAAAGCATGTTTAAAAACGTCCTTTCAGAAACAGCAGTTGCACGCTAATCGTGCAGCTGCTGATCGGGTTGCCCGCTGTCAGTGACAGCAGGGCAACCCAGAGATAAGGCAGGGACAGTTCCCAGGTGTCCCTGCCTTCCGGATCGCTGCAGACACAGCGCTCACCAAGCGCTGTGTCTGCAGAGCAGAAAGCGCTATGCGCTTCCTGTTCCGGCCCGGCGGTCATGTGACCGCCGGGACCGGAGCGTGCAGGAGCTGTGTGAGGTCTTTCAGAGACCTCGATCAGCCCTGCTCTGAGGCTGTACAGCGCAGAATCACGCTGTACAGCCTCTCTGGGGGGTGCATTTCTTCTGTAACTGGGGCTACTATGTCAGCCCCAGTTATAGGAGAAATCAACAGTGAAAAAAAAATGAAAACGTGAAGCAAATGTCCCCCAGAGGTCTTGTATGACCTTATGGGGGACGAAAAGTGTAAAAAAATAAAAATAAAAATAAAGGGTTGAAAAAATAAAATAAAATAAAGTTTCACATGTAAAAAAAAAAAGGTCCCCAAGTAAGGAATTAAAAAAAAAAATGTAAAAATAGAAAAAAATAAAATAAAATAGACATATTTGGTATTGCTGCGTCCGTAAAAACCAGCTCTATAAAAATATCACATGACCTAACCCCTCGGGTGAACACCTTAAAAAAAAAATGTGTCAAAACAAGCAATTTTTGTCACCTTGCATCACAAAAGGTGCAACACCAAGTGATCAAAAATGCGTATGTCCCACAAAATGGTACCAATAAAACCGTCACCTCATCCCGCAAAAAATGAGCCCCATCATAAGAAAATCTCTCAAAAAATAAAAAAAACTATAGCTCTTAGAACATGGAGACACTAAAACATCATTTTTTGGTTTCAAAAATGCTATTATTGTGTTAAAGTGAAACAAATAAAAAAAGTATACATATTAGGTATTGCCGCGTCCGTAAAAACCAGCTCTATAAAAATATCACATGAGCTAACCCCTCAGATGAACACCATAAAAAAAAAAAACTGTGTCAAAACAAGCAATTTTTGTCACCTTGCATCACAAAAGGTGCAACACCAAGTGATCAAAAACGCGTATGTCCCACAAAATGGTACCAATAAAACCGTCACCTCATCCCGCAAAAAATGAGCCCCTACATAAGAAAATGTCTCAAAAAATAAAAAAACTATAGCTCTCAGAACATGGACACATTAAAACATAATTTTTTTGTTTCAAAAATGCTATTATTGTGTAAAACTTTAATAAATGAGAAAAAGTATACATATTAGGTATCGCCACGTCCGTAACAATCTGCTCTATAAAAATGTCACTTAACTGAACCCCTCAGGTGAACGCTGTAAAAATAAATAAATAGAAACTGTGCTAAAACAACCAATTTTTGGGTCACCTTGCCCCATAAAGTGTTATAATGAATGATCAAAAAATCATATGTACCCAAAAATAGTACTAATAAAACTGGCACCTTATCCTCTAGTTTCCAAAATGGGGTCACTTCTTGGGAGTTTCTACTGTAAGGGTGCATCAGGGGGCTTCAAATGGGACATGGCATCTAAAAACGATGTGGAGTTCCTTTTCTTCTGCGCCCTGCCGTGTGCCCATACAGCAGTTTATGACCACATGTGGGGTGTTTCTGTAAGCTGCAGAATCTGGGTAATAAATATTGAGTTTTATTTGGCTGTTAACCATCGATGTGTTAAAGAAAAAATTGGATTAAAATGGAAAATCTGCCAAAAAAGTGAAATTTAAAAATGTAATCTCCATTTTCCTTTAATTCTTGTGGAACGCCTAAAGGGTTAACAAAGTTTGTAAAATCGGTTTTGAATACCTTGAGGGGTGTAGTTTCTACAATGGGGTCATTTATGGGGGTATCCACTATGTAGGCCCCACAAAGTGACTTCAGACCTGAACTGGTCCTTATAAAGTGGGTTTTGGCAATTTTCTTAAAAATTTGAAGAATTTCTTCTAAACTTCTAAGCCTTCTAACGTTCTAAAAAAATAAAATGACAATTCCAAAATGATGCCAACATAAAGTAGACATATGGGGAATGTTAAGTAATAAATATTTTATGAGGTATCACTTTCTGTTTTAAAAGCAGAGAAATTGAAATTTAGAAAATTGCGAATTTTTCAAATTTTGGGGTAAATTTGGGATTTTTTCATAAATAAAGGTGAAATATTTTGACTCAAATTTATGACTATCATGAAGTACAATGTGTCACGAGAAAACAATCTCTGAATGACTTGGATAAATAAAGGCGTTCCAAAGTTATTACCACATAAAGTGAGATATGTCAGTTTTGCAAAATTAGGCCTGGTCAGGAAGGGGGCAAATGGCCCAGATGGGAAGTGGTTAAGGATGAATTAGCTGGTCACGACCGTCCTGCTACTCTGAATGACCTGATCACCTTGGCTACAAGGATAGATATGTGCTTCAAGGAATGTGCTAATGAGGTTGCGTGCACCAAAGGGCCACCTCGGTTGGCTCCATCCCTCCAGAGGCCGCTGAAGAGCCCATGCAAATAGAGCGCCTTCGATTGTCTGACTAGGAATGTTTACGCTGCAAAGCAGAAAACTTGTGTTTGTATTGTGGTGGCAAGGCCCACTTTGTCCATAATTGTCCCCAGAAGCCAGGAAATGCCAATGTCTAGATTCCGTTGGAGAGGTGGTCCTAGACAAAGAGAACTCTTCTCTGAAACTTTCTGTTCCGGTGACTCTCTCGCACAAGGGAGTCACGCTGTCTGTGCCTGCATTCCTGGACTATAGGTCAGCTGGTAATTTCATTCAGCAAGCTCTGGTCCATCAGTTCCAGCTTCCTACCATCCGTCTTAAAAAGGCCTCTGTCAGTGGTCTCCGTTAATGGACTGCCACTCCCTGAACCAGTGATCTCCATGACTATGCCCCTCAAGCTGCAAATTGGGGTTCTGCATTCTGAGATGATTTTCTTCTACCTGCTGCCAGCATCCATGAATCCGGTTATCCTCAGTCTTCCCTGGCTGCGTCAGCACTCTCCAGTTCTGGACTGGAACTCGGGTCAGATTCTAGGTTGGGGATCATCCTGTCATTCCACCTGTCTATCGGAGGTCCGACCTGCTTCCTCGCCTCCTGTACCTGTAGACCTGCCTGGACTCCCGCAGCAGTACGCCAGTTTTGCAGATGTTGTATGATTGTCCGATTGACCTTCTGCCTGGTGCTACTCCTCCTTGTGGTCGAGTCTACCCCCTCTCACTTCCCGAGACCCAAGCGATGTCTGGGTACATTAAGGAAAATCTCGAGAGGGAGTTTATCTGGAAATATACTTCACCAGCCGGTGCCGGGTTCTTCTTTGTGCAAAAAAAAAAGATGGATCCTTACGACCCTGTATAGACTATAGTGGTCTGAATACGGTCACAATCAAGGACCAATACCCTCTACCGCTAATCTCGGAACTCTTCAACAGGATCCGGGGAGCTAAGGTCTTCACTAAATTCGACCTGCATGGCGCATATAATTTTATCCGCATTCGAAAGGGCGATGAGTGGAAGACTGCTTTTAACACTTGTGACGGACACTACGAGTATCTCGTCATGCATGTCTGTGCAATGATCCCGGTACTCCAGGAGTTGGTGAATGACAGCTGTCCAGGATCTGTTTTATGTTTGCGTAATAGTGTATCTGGACGATATACTGATCTATTCCCTGGATTTAACCACTCACCAGAAGCATGTACGTTTAGTATTACAGCAGGTTGAGAGAAAATTGTCTTTACGCCAAACTCGAGAAATGCCTTATCAAAAAATCTACTGTACTGTTTCTCGGATACATCATCTCGGATGCCAGGTTGCATATGGATCCTGAAAAAATAAAGGCAGTAATGGACTGGCCCCGCCCACAGGGTATTCGGGCTATACAGCGCTTCCTGAGATTCGCTAATTTCTATTAGCGACTCATTTAAGAATTTTCATCCCTTACATCTCCGAATCCCGCTCTTACTAGGAAAGGGGTGATGTCTCCCGCCAATTATTTCAATAAGTGGATGTCTCCTCCATAGGAGCCGGTGCTGTTCTTCTACAGAGAGGTTCCAAGGGCAAGATGTTTACCTGTGGGTTCTCCTCCAAACTGTTCTCACCGGCTGAGAGGAATTACTGTATAGGAGACAGAGAACTTCTAGCCATGAAACTTGCCTTGGCAGAGTGACGTTATCTGTTGGAGGGGGCCCAGCATCTGGTAATAATATATACGGATCACAAGAACCTCACATATCTGCAGACAGCCCAGCGTCTGAACCCTCGCCAAGCCAGATGGGCTATCTTCTTCTCTCGTTTTAATTTTGAGTTGCACTTAATTTTCTCGCCTGGCTGAGAAAAACATCAAGGCAGATGCTCTGTCTAGGTCATTTGACCTCACAGACCAGCAGGAGGAGCCCAAATTCATTGTAGATCCTGCTCGCTTAATCACAGTGGCTCCTGTCAAGAGACATTCCTCCCAGAAGAACATGTGTGCCATCTGCCAAAAGGAAACGTATCCTAATGTGGGGCCACAACTCCAAACTGGCCGGTCACCCAGGTATTCGCAAGACCACAGAACTGGTGTCTCACCACTACTAGTGACCCACATTATCCAAGTATGTGCGTGATTATGTCTCTGCCTGCACCATCAAAATAAAATCTCCAGGAGCAAACCGCCTGGTCTGTTGTTACTGATGCTCCATGGCAACACATTGCCATGGACTTTATTACAGATCTGCCCTCTTCAGCCAGATGTACCGTGATTTGGGTGGTCGTGGACCGCTTCTCCAAGATGGCGCACTTCGTTCCTTTGACAGGATTGCCCTCGGCTGCAGAACTTGCTATACTATTCGTGAAACATATATTTTGTCCACATGGTTTACCGGGGCACATTGTTTCTGATCGGGGAGTTCAGTTTACCTCCAAGCTCTGGAGAGCTCTTTGCCGACTGCTAGAAGTTGACCTGGACTTCTCCTCCGGTTATCACCCCCAAACCAACGGGCAAGTAGAACGAGTCAATCAGATATTGGAGAATTACCTTTGGCATTTTGTTTCAGCTCAACACGACAACTGTGTACAATTATTACCTTGGGCAGAGTTCTTATACAATAACCATACTAGTGAGTCTACGGGGTCATCTCCTTTCTTTGTCATTTTTGGACAGCATCCTCATACTCCTCTCCCTGTTCCTATATCTTCTGGGGTACCAGCGGCGGATTCCTCTCTTAGGGATTTTTTGAAGATCTGGCAGGATACCAAAATTTGCATCGATAAAATAGTGACCAGCATGAAGACTAATGTGAACAAGAAAAGAAGAAAACCGCCTCAGTTCTCGCCGGGAGATAACGTATGGCTCTCCTCCAGAAACATCCGTTTAAGGATTCCTAGTTTCAAGTTTGCCCCTAGGTTCCTGGGACCCTTCGTAGTCGTGAAGAAGATCAATGAAGTGACCTATAAGTTACGGCTACCTCTCTCTCTTCGTGCTCCCAATGCCTTCCATGTATCTTTGCTCAAACAGGTAGTCCTTAACCGCTTCTCTACAGCTCCGTCTACAGCGACTCCGGTTTCTGAAGACTCAGAGAGATATTCGAGGTCAAGGACATCTTTGACTTCAGGAAACTTGGCAAGAAAACCTACTACCTGGTGGATTGGAAGGGCTTCGGTCCAGAAGAGAGGTCTTGGGAGCCAGAGAAGAATATCCATGCTCCGGACCTGATAAAAGGGTTCTTGTCCCGTCATGAACTCAAGAAAAGGGGGAGTAACAGTGGCCTGCTGTACGCCGCTGTTCCCCCGCTTATCGCCACGGTCCCGGGCCCCGCACTCAGCGGTGACCTGTGGTCGGTGCTTCCCATTTCACCGCTGTGGTCCTGGACTCTGTTTCTGTAGGTATATTGCTTTTGAGGATTCTGCTTCACAGCTTCCACTCAGCCCTGGACACAGCTTTAGTTCAGCTGGTTTCGGGTTACACTGCTATAAAGGCGGAGCGCATCACTCCCTGGGCTGTGGGGGTTAGGTCAGGTGACCTTGCTGACTAACCCTGGCTCTCCTGCAGGTATTTAAGTGTCTCAGACCTCTTCCCAGATGCCTCAGTGTCAAGGTCCTTGAGTTTGCTAGTTCCTAATACTCTCGTGTGCTCCTGATCTATACTTTGTTTTTGGATCTGCTTATTGTCTGATCTCTGCCTGCTTGCTTTGTCTCTCCTGTTGCCGACTCGGATTGCCTGACCTGTTCCTGTGTTGCCTGCCCTGACCTTTTGCCTGTCTGACTACGCCTCTGCCTCATCCTTCGGTACTGCACTGTTGCTCCTGGTAATGACCCCGCCTGCCTGCCTGCCTACGCATGTACTTCTGGTACCTACCCAGGTATGTCCTGGTCCACCTGGGTCAGCTGTCACTGACTCGGGGATTGCTCTGGAGTAGCTCCTGGCAATTTCCCTAATGGCTCAAGTCTATCCTCACCATCTGAGGCTGTAGTGAAAACCAGGTAGTTGCTTAGACACGCCCCTCCAGAGTATAGCCAGTCAGAGGCACAGTGGGTTTACACCCGCTGATCCATGACATTTGGGACTTGTCCTAAATTGCAGTGACATAAGCAATAAAGGTAAAATAAATACTTTACAAAATTACAGCTATCTATAATAATGGTTATTTTAAAGGATGCTGATGCAAACTAGAAAACCCCTTCAACCTCTCTCAGATCAATTATATGACATTCATTATTGGATTAATTATAACCCTCAATTCCATTTGCATCTAGCCATTTTTTCAAATGCTAAACAAAAATCTGCTATTTCTTGGAGTAGGGCCTTCCACAGTTTGATCCTTTCCTGAAATGATTACTCTCTCATGGGGTAGCATATTTCTTAGTTTGACTATTCTAACTGTAAATCGATGTCTGAATTGCCTTTCCCCCAGGTGTAATGAAAGTTGGAATAAATAAATCATGTCCCAGTCCTTTATACTGGCCACACAAGCATTTATACATGTAAATACGTTTATCTCTAAGGTATCTTATTTTCAAGCTGAACAAGCCTAATCTTTTAAGCTTCTACTTATAACAGAGACCTTTAATCCAATTTAGCCCCTTAAGAACTGGGCCTTTTTTCTTTTTTGCATTTTTTATTTTTCTCCCCACATTCCAATAGCCATAAGTTTTTAAATTTCCCGTTCACACCATTTGAGGGCTTATTTTTGAGGGACAAAATGGCACCATTTAATATACCATGTCTTGTGTTGGAAAACGGAATAAAAAATCTTTGTGGGGTAAAATAAAAAATTTTAGTAAAATTCCACCAAGATTTTTTGATATTACGACATTCACTGTGCACAGAAAATTACATGACGTCCTTATTCTGTGGGTCAATTCGATTACAGCGATACCAAATTTGTATATTTTATATTTAGTTTTATTACTTAAAAAAATAAACTTTGAAAAAATGAGAGAGATGTATAAAGGCTTATTTTTTTGCGGGACAAACAGTAGTTTTTTTGTACCATTTTTGGGGTACATACAACTTTTTGATCACTATTAGGCTCATTCACATGACCATACTTTTAGTCCGCATCCGATCCGCATTCTTTGTGGATAGGATTCAGACCTATTCATCTCAATGGGTATGCAAAAAATGCAGACACCACACTGTGTGCTGTCCACATCTGTATGTCCATTCTGTAGCCCCATAAAAGACAGAACCTATGTCCTATTCTTGTCTGTTTTGCAGACAAGTATAGTCATTGTTGCAATAGATGTGCAAAAGAAACGGATGCAACACGGACGTCACACGGATGCCTCCCCGTATACAACTATAAGTGACTGACAGCTATCTCTGTATACACACTTACACAGAGAATGCTATCAATTACTGATTACACATCCCCCGTGTACAACTATCTATGACTGACATCTATCTATCTATACACACTTACACACAGAATGCTATCAATCACGATAACACCTCCCTGTGTACAGCTATCAGTGACTGTCAGCTATCTCTCTGTACACACTTACACAGAGAATGCTATCAATCACTGACTATACCTCCCCTGTGTACAACTATCAGTGACTGACAGCTATCTATTATTACACACTTACACAGAGAATGCTATCAATTAATGATTACACCTCCCCTGTGTACAACTATCAGTGACTGACAGCTATCAAGCTATACACAGTTACACACAGAATGCTATTAATTACTGATAACACCTACCTGTGTACAACTATCAGTGACTGACAGCTATCTCTCTGTACACACTTTCACAGAGAATGCTATCAATCACTGATAACACCTTCCCCGTGTACAACTATAAGTGACTGATGTAGTGCCCTGGAGCACTACTTTGACGCTTGGATATTTGTGGACATTTGCCTATTTTCCCTAAGAAAATTCATCAACTCTTTACTTTATTTCACTTGAAAGGGTTAACTTGCACTGTTTAATTCTGTGTAACTCCATTTTATATGCATGTTGTGATATATATCCTGTTCATTTGCACAGTATTTGCGAGCTCTGTGGAAAGGGTTAATAAATACTGAGAGACTTTTTGGACTTTAAATAAGAAGCTGGTAATTTTCCACAACTGCCATAGGCTTTAAAGAAGAGCATGTTTTGGAGGGAAAAAGCCAAACGTTGTTTACCACCAAAACCAGACAGACTGACCTTGTGACTGTGTGGTTTAGCTTTGTTGTTATGTTTGGAAATGGTTTGCAGCCCCAGTTCTGCTGGGCAGAAACACAGCTGATCGCAGAATCAGCTGTGTTTCTGCAGGGAGTGCTGCACAGCGCTGTTTCAAAGGTCCTTCTCCTGCACTGTAGTGTCACACCCGTGACAGGTGGTAGAAAATCTGAAAGACTGGCTGCATATGAGTGATCTGAAAGCCTCTTTTGGTTTCACTTTTTCTATGTGTTGCTGGTATGTCCACACCTCCTTTTCAGGTGTAGATCATGTGACCATTACTACTCCCTACTTAGTCTGGCTTTACCCATCACTCCTTGCGGTTGATAGCTCATTCTGGTTGTGGATCGTTTGGTGTCTGGATCTCGGCTGAGTTCCTGCTTTCCATTTACCCGGAGTTACAGTAAGTGTTTTTCCTTTTTCCATTGTGTTTATTTCCCTGTCTCTTGTCACCAGACCTGAGGCAGACTTCTGTTCCTTCAGCTGGGAAGGAACAGGTCATCTGTCGTCCAGTCACTATCTTCAGGGCCTTCTAGGGTGAGCCAGGCTTTAGGTTCCTGCAGATGAACAGTCCTACCATCGGGGTCTGTTCATTCTGTTAGCAGTCAGGGCTCGGGTTGGGATTTTATTAGGTGGTGACCTTTCCCCTTTCCCTAGTTTGCAGGCCTGGTACCTTCTCCCTCCCTCTTGTGTTTGCTGTGGAGTTCCCCTGCCACACCACGCCGTGACATTTTCAACCGCCCAAAACCGCCATTTTGTTTGTGTCAGTGCGGGGAGGCATTTCGACTTTTCACCGCAAAGATGCAACTGAATGCAAGTGAATATGGCCCTGTGTAACTGAAAAACAACCACCTGACCATTGTTAACCTGGCAGCCTTTCGTCGTGAGCGTTGAAAATTCATAATGTGTTACATAAGTCATTGTTGAAGAGCTTTTTAACGTTGAACCATCCACCTTGCACCTGTTATGGTGTACGGTAATTTGGAATTTCAAATAGCCAGGATAATTGACTCCCGAGTTCTCCGTAGATCCCTCCAGTATCTGGTGCACTGGAAGGGTTACGGACCAGAGGAGAGGATTTGGGTCCCAGAGGCCGAAATTATAAGTGTCTGGTGAAAGCTTTTCCCAGAGCTCATCCAGATAAAGTGGGTCATGGGTGACCAGAGGCCACACGTAGAACGGGGGGTAGAAGATCTGAACGACTGGCTGCATGTGAGTGATCTGACAGCCTCTTTTGGTTTTAATTTGTCTATGTGTTGCTGGTACAGTATGTCCACACCTCCACACTTTTTAAGGACCAGTTCAGTTATGAAGTCACTTTATTGGGCTTACATAGTAGAAACCACTCATAAATGACCCTATTTTAGAACCTACACCCCTGAAGTTATTCAAAACTGATTTTACAGACTTTGTTAACCCTTTAGGTATTCAACAAGAATTAAAGCAAAATGGAGATCAAATTTCAAAATTTCACTTTTTTGGTAGATTTTCTATTTGAATCAATTTTTTTCTGCAACACATCAATGGTTAACAGCCAAACAAAACTCAATATCTATTACCCTGATTCTGAAATTCTAACACCCCATATGTGGTGGTAAACTGATGTTAGGGCACATGGCAGGGAGCAGAAGAAAAGGAGCGCTGTATGGTTTTTGGGAGACAGATTTTGATGGACTGGTTTTTAGACACCATGTCCAATTTGACAGAAATTTGATGCACCCTCTCAAAAAAGTAACCCATTTTGGAAACTATGGGATAGGTGAGTTTTGTTGGTATTATTTTGGGGTACATTTGATTTTTGATCGCTCTATATTGTTTTTTGCGAGGCAAGGTAACCAAAAAATGGCTGTTCTGGCACAGTTTTTATTTTTTGTTTTTTACAATGTTCATCTGACAGTTTACATCATGTGCCATTTTATAGAACAGGTTGTTACAGATGCGACAATATCAAATATGTCAACTTTTTTGTTTGTTTGATTCAGTTTTACATAATAAAGCATTTTTTTTTGTATCTCCAAATTTCTGAACGCCATATTTTTTTTATTTTTCGGCCGATCGTGAGGTGAGTATGTAAAGTTTATTATTATTTTTATTTTTTTCTTTCTGTGAAGGAGGTACAATCCTGGGAATATTTCTGTGAGGGGGGGGGGGGGGGGGGCACAATCCTGGGCATATTACTGTGAGAACCAATGCTATTATCCTGGACTTGTTTTAAAGGGGTTGGCTGCTTTATTTATGTATATTAATGACCTATCCCAGTGGTCAAGATGATACATAATGGGGCACATTTACAAAAGTATTGCACCTATTTTTAATCTAAAAATGCTGTTTTAGACAGTCTTATTTTTTTTGTTGCATTTATTACTGAAATGCTGCCTACTTTGAATGGTTTTGATTTTTTTTTTAGATTAATTTGAAGTTTTCTAAATTTTGTGGGGTTTTTTCCCACCTATTTATGTAGGTGTGCCTTTTTTGCATTTTAATTTGTCAAGAACGGTCTAATTTCTACTCCACTCCAGGGCTGGTGTCCTTTTTCTTTGTCTATTTTCAGTGGCGAAGTGCGACTATTTTTGTGTTAAAATTCACACTTTCTGGGAGGCATTTCGACTTTTTACCGCAAAGATGCAACTGAATATGGCCCTGTGTAACTGAAAAACAACCACCAAAGGTCAGACTAATGGCAATGTACCTAGTCTAATTAATCAACGACTGTGCAACTTTTAATAAATACTTAGCAAAAGAAAGACAGCCAAATGAAATCTGCTAGTCAAATTTTTGGGCTAGAAACAGGGGAGCTTGATAAATGTGCCTCAGTACAGTATCTGATTTCGAGTGATTAGTGCCTGTATCTGTGGTCATGAAGGTGAATTAAGAGCCTACGCACCCCTTTAACTTCCCCTGCTTGCATCTCTACCATGCCAAAATGTTCTCCTAACCGAGAGCACCATTGTCATATTGCTGTATTACTTAATGTGTAGAGACAACCCCTGAAGAGTCATAGCAGTAAATAGTGGGGAAACAGATAGAGCAGTTTGAGGGTTGAGAGAGGCATTTAGTGGAATGTATTATAGTAAGCCAGCCAGTCTATAGAGGTAGATAGTAAGCAATGAATCAATAGTTAGCCAGCTAGACAAACCATAGTGAAAGCAGTACCCTATTTTTCACCCTATAAGACGCACCCCCCCAAAAGTGGGGGGAAATGGGGCGAATGCTGCCATTTACACTGATACACCGCCTACCGCATGCTGCACAGCGCGGTCGGAGGTGTATCAGCGAGGAGGGAGGAGGGGCTGGGGGCCAGCATCTTGTTTTGTAATGGCAGCAGGGGCCCGGTGCAGTCACTGTATTCTATTGCACCAGGCCCCGCTCACTGTATTAATCATATCTAACTGCATGCAATGTTTAACTATAGAATATCTTCCATCCAGCAGCCTGTACTTACGTCCATAGCAATCAGGAGGCTGGGCGGGCAGGTGGGCACTGGCAGCGTAACGCACTACGTCACGTGCCTGCTCTGCCCACTTTATGAATGAAGCAGGCGGCGCGGGCACGTGACGTAGTGAGTTACGCTGGCAGTGACCGCCTGCCCGCCCAGCCTCCTGCCTGCTATGGTCGTAAGTACAGGCTGCTGGATTGAAGATTTTCTATAGTTACCGGTAAACATTGCCTGCAGTTAGATACGATTAGTACAGTGAGCGGGGCCCGATGCAATAGAATACAATGACTGCACTGGGCCCCTGTCACGAGTTGGAGGTCCCAGGAGAGACCACCGCGTTGTCAAGCAATAAACAAACGGAAATCAGGTACAGACACACAAGAGTTTATTGCACAAACAAAAACCAGGGAAGGCAGCACAGACAAAACATGAGCTCTATGTACCGTCAGCACAGTGGGAACAAACCCCCACTGTCTAGTAATACTCCAGAGGGGCGTGACTAAGCAACTCCTGGTATTCACTGGGGCCCCGGATGGTAGGGTTAGGCTTTGCAGCAGGAAATTGCCAGGGTCCACTCTGGAGCGTGAACTAGACAGTGACAGCAGGAACGAATGGACAACAGGTACCAGAAGGTACCGACGGTACATAGGTATACATAACATAGACAGGCAAATACAAACAGGGCAACTAATAACACAAGCAGGAGTTCATAGCAAGGAAACAGGAGTGACAATGAGCAGAGAAGGACTTGCTCCACCATGTCACGGCTGAGGATGGGGGAAACCCTCAGCCGTGTGATGCCAGATGATGTTATGGCTGCTCAGCCAGGACAACAGGATAGGGAGCAGGTCACCTCCTACAGCGTCCCTAACCTGACCCTAACTCCTATATGCATGGGCCGACCTTAAAGGTAGGAGGACCCATGCGCAGGAACCTAGGAGCCCTGACTTACCCTCCATCCGGTCCCTAGCGAGTCTCAATGGCCAAGCTGCTGGAAAAGGGGGAACATAAACAGCTCTATGGATATGACAGGTAAACAAGGAGTTCCACCTACCTGCCACAGCCTTGCTGACTGGGTCCCTGTGCTGGCAAGGGGAAGATCACAACGCATCCACACACAGGGACCCTGATCCATAGCTGCATAAAATCACAAGGAAACATCAAATAGACATCACACATAACTGGACATAAACTTAAATGTGACATAATGGTTATGACCACAGGGGTGGCTCTCACTGGCAGGTAGAAAATACAGGAGGCTGCTCCAGCAAAGCATGGCTGAAGCAACCTCCAGACCTGGGAAAACAGTGAGGCTTTATAGGCCAAAGAAGCCACACCCCACAGTCGGACACACCCAGTGACACACACACACTGGGAAGGGAGTTAACCCTTCCAGCACCAGAGAAGGGAAACACACATTAAAGAGGAAGTGACCAAACAAAGATCACACTGTGGCTGTTGCCGCAGGCAACGACATGGGTGGCAGCCGTCCTGAGAGACAGCCCGAAGGCCGGGACACTGCCACCACATGTACATCATACCAAACGTTGCCACGGGCAGCCACAGTGACAGGAAGATGTCCGTGCGCACCAAACATAAAACACAGTGCACACCACACATCACTGTTGTCCGCGGCAACCGCACTTGAGGCAAACAACATCATGCCTCAAGCTGCGGTTGAAACAACAACCCAAACCGCGGGCAACTGTATGCGGCTCCCAAGGAGTCACGGCCTTAACCGTGGCCGTGACACACCAGTAGTAAACTGCATGGCCTTGCCCATGGCACTCTGCTGCAAAGAAAGGTGCAGCAAGGGCTTGCTGAACAGAGACATGAATACACACAAGGTAACAAACATAACTGGCAGAACAGATACAGAAACACAGGAAAGAGGACATCAATGAACAAGTAGGGAAACCCACAGAGCACAGACAGACACAGATCCCATGGGTCAGCAGCATGGGAGAGTGGGTACAAACTAGGAGCAGGACAAGACAACACACACCAGGAGAGCTGACACAGAACTGAGGAAACCTCAGCCTAAGGCCTCATGCACACGACAGTTTATTTTCACGGTCCGCAAAAAAACGGGGTCCGTAGGTCCGTGATCCGTGACCGTTTTTTCGTCCGTGGGTCTTCCTTGATTTTTGGAGGATCCACGGACATGAAAACAAAGTCGTTTTGGTGGCCGCCTGGCCGTGCGGAGCCAAACGGATCCGTCCTGAATTACAATGCAAGTCAATGGGGACGGATCCGTTTGACGTTGACACAATATGGTGCCATTTCAAACGGATCCGTCCCCATTGACTTCCAATGTAAAGTCTGGAGTTCTTTTATACCATCGGATTGGAGTTTTCTCCAATCCGATGGTATATTTTAACTTGAAGCGTCCCAATCACCATGGGAACACCTCTATGTTAGAATATACTGTCGGATATGAGCTACATCGTGAAACTCAGATCCGACAGTATATTCTAACACAGAGGCGTTCCCATGGTGATGGGGACGCTTCAGGTTAGAATATACTACAAACTGTGTACATGACTGCCCCCTGCTGCCTGGCAGCACCCGATCTCTTACAGGGGGCCGTGATCAGCACAATTAACTCCTCAGGTGCCGCACCTGAAGGGGTTAATTGTACTATCATATCCCCCTGTAAGAGATCAGGGCTGCCAGGCAGCAGGGGGCAGACCCCCCCTCCCCAGTTTGAATATCATTGGTGGCCAGTGCGGCCCCCCCCTCCCTCCCTCTATTGTAATAAATCGTTGGTGGCACAGTGCGCACCCCCCATCGGCCTCCGCTCCCTCCCTCTATTGTAATAAATCGTTGGTGGCACAGTGTGCGCCCCCCATCGGCCCCCCCTCCCTCCCTCTATTGTAATAAATCATTGGTGGCACAGTGTGCACCCCCCATCGCCCCCCCTCCCTCCCTCTATTGTAATAAATCGTTGGTGGCACAGTGTGCGCCCCCCATCGGCCCTCCCCCTCCCTCCCTCTAATGTAATAAATCGTTGGTGGCACAGTGAGCGCCCCCCATCGCCCCCCCTCCCTCCCTCTATTGTAATAAATCGTTGGTGGCACAGTGTGCACCCCCCATCGGCCCCCCTCCCTCTATAGCAGTAACAACATTGGTGGCCAGTGTGCGGCCTCCCATCTCCCCCCCCCCCCGATCATTGGTGGCAGCGTAGTTTCGATCGGAGTCCCAGTTTAATCGCTGGGGCTCTGATCGGTAACCATGGCAACCAGGAAGCTACTGCAGCCCTGGTTGCCATGGTTACTTAGCAATAGTACAATAGTAGAAGATTCATACTTACCTGCTTGCTGCTGCGATGTGTGTGACCGGCTGGGAGCTCCTCCTACTGGTAAGTGACAGTTCATTTAGCAATGCGCCGCACAGACCTGTCACTTACCAGTAGGTGGAGCTCCCGGCCGGACACGAACATCGCAGCAGCAAGCAGGTAACTATGAATCTTCTACTATTGTACTATTGCTAAGTAACCATGGCGACTGCTACTGCAGTCCTGGTTGCCATGGTTACCGATCGGAGCCCCAGCGATTAAACTGGGACTCCGATCGGAACTCCGCTGCCACCAATGATCGGGGGGGGGGAGATGGGAGGCCGCACACTGGCCACCAATGTTGTTACTGCTATAGAGGGAGGGGGGCCGATGGGGGGCGCACACTGTGCCACCAACGATTTATTACAATAGAAGGAGGGAGGGGGGGCGATGGGTGGCGCACACTGTGCCACCAACGATTTATTACAATAGAGGGAGGGAGGGGGGCCGATGGGGGGCGCACACTGTGCCACCAACGATTTATTACAATAGAGGGAGGGAGGGGGGGCAATGGGGGGTGCACACTGTGCCACCAATGATTTATTACAATAGAGGGAGGGATGGGGGGCGCACACTGTGCCACCAACGATTTATTACAATAGAGGGAGGGAGGGGGGGGCACACTGGCCACCAATGATATTCAAACTGGGGAGGGGGGGTCTGCCCCCTGCTGCCTGGCAGCCCTGATCTCTTACAGGGGGATATGATAGTACAATTAACCCCTTCAGGTGCCGCACCTGAAGGGGTTAATTGTGCTGATCACGGCCCCCTGTAAGAGATCGGGTGCTGCCAGGCAGCAGGGGGCAGTCTTGTACACAGTTTGTAGTGTATTCTAACTAGAAGCGTCCCCGTCACCATGGGAACGCCTCTGAGTTAGAATATACTGTCGGATATGAGTTTTCACGAAGTGAAAACTTAGATCTGAAAAAGCTTTTATGCAGACGGATCTTCGGATCCGTCTGTATGAAAGCAACCTACGGCCATGGATCACGGATGCCAATCTTGTGTGCATCCGTGTTCTTTCACGGACCCATTGACTTGAATGGGTCCGTGAACCGTTGTCCGTCAAAAAAATAGGACAGGTCTTATTTTTTTGACGGACAGGATACACGGATCACGGCCTCGGCTGCAAAATGGTGCATTTTCCGATTTTTCCACGGACCCATTGAAAGTCAATGGGTCCGCGAAAAAAAACGGAAAACGGCACAACAGCCACGGATTGCACACAACGGTCGTGTGCATGAGGCCTTATATACAGGTTCCATGGGTGCAGCAGAGAGGCCACACCCATGGAGCAGACAGAGAAGATTAACTCCTAATAGGAACACAGGGGAGTTAACCCATACAGAACCACAAATAACACAGAAACAAAACTTCAGCGAGGGGCGCCGAACGAGCAAGGGCGGAAGGTCACAGCCAGAGATAGTGGCTGTGACAGCCCCGCTGCCATTACAAAACTACTGTAGATGCCAGCCCGCACCCCCTGTATTGGGGGTCATTCACAATACACAGTGCCATCCACAGACGCCCATAACAGTGTCAGCCACAGACGCTCATAACAGTGTCAGCCACAGATCCCCCATAACAGTGCGTTAGCCACAGATCCCCCATAATAGTGTTATTCACAGGCTACCATTAGTTCAAAGCACACCTTTTGGTTCAAAATTTTTTTTTCTTATTTTCCTCCTCAAAAACCTAGGTGCGTCTTATGGGCCGGTGCGTCTTATAGGGTGAAAAATACAGTAAATCCGTTGAGCACTACATTACAGACAGTATTTTACGTCAGTATCTGTAAGCCAAAACCAAAACCAGGAGAGGAGTGGAACCTACACAAAGAAAGATTGGTACTTTGTTTTGGTTTCACTCCTGTATTAGCTTACAATACTGATGGAAATTACCAACCACTTACTGTCTGTGTGAAAGTGGCCAGACACTGAAGAATTTAGTTTGCAGCCAGGTAAGCAGAGAGTGAAAAAAATATCATCATTTAGCCAGTTAGGCCATCTGAAATTGATATAGAAATTTAGTGCCAGACAGTGTGCAGTCTCTTTCCAGTAAAGGTAAGGCCACATGTTCAGCTTCCCTGATGCAGTTTTAGAAGCCAAGAGTAAAAAAAAATGTAATAAAGTATTTAGTAGTATCTTTTCTTATTACATATGCAATCAATATCAGATAGGTGTGGGTCCCTCAGTGTGGCCTGCTCCTCTCTCCAGAAGGGGCTCCTGAAATAAAGGAGAAGACACATCAATTTGGCCGTGCCTATACGCTGCCCGTGCACATTGAAGTTTTGATCGGGTTTCCCAATGCAGTTTTTTAAGCCAAAACCAGGTGTATCATAAAATAATCATTATAGAGCATCTGTCAGCAGTTTTTTACCTATGATATTGGCTGACTTGTTGCATGTAGGCTTGGCAGCTGAAAGAATCTTTGTTGGTCCCGTGTTAATATGTAAAATTATGTTTTAATATATGCAAATTATCCTCTAGGAGCAATCGGGGAGTTGCTGTTACACCTAGAGGCTCTGCTTTCTCTGCAACTGCTGTCCTTTCTACACTTTGATTAACAGCGCATCAAAATGACACATCTTTGGCCATACCCTCTTTCCTGCAAAAACATGCATCCTTTCTATTATGCCACACTCCCATGTCAGGCTAGGCTAGGTGAATTGTTCTATACCAATTTATACTACATTATGCCACAGTTTACGCCATGGTCTAGGTGCGCTATTAAATGTCAGCCATTATCTGCAAAAAGTAATAAATGAATCATAATCAAAAGTAAAGATAAAATACACTGAGCCTGTTTAGACTGGCTTCCCTCCAGAATTCTCCCTCATATTTTTAACCCGTTCAAGATCAGGACATTCCTCCCCTAAGTGATTACAATATTGTAGCAAAAGTATAAGTTTATTGGGGAAAATTGTCCAACTGAAAGAAAGCTCTAATACCCTGTTGGGCCACCTATCTAGCCCAGTTACAAGATGAGATACTGTTGGGCATGGAGACATACAGGTTCCATATTGTATCCTACGGCATATTTATCCACAGATGTTGCAGCTGGTTCTGTATGTCCTGCAAACTTGTAGGTTGTTTAAACCTGGTGACCTTGGCATTTCAGTTACTGAGGAGATAGACTTGCTGGTCAGATGGCTGGGCTCACAATCTACAGAACGTGCCAAAAGACTCCGATTTGTCCACATTAATAATCCAGCAGCGGACCTCATCGCTGCTTGGAGGAGACTATAAAAGAGTTATGCCAGTCTATAGAAAACACTCTGTTCAACAGCTCTAAGATTTTCCAAAAATATTCAGGACAAAGAGAAATTTCAAGAATTCAGTGACCTACTTTTAGAAATCCAGCCTGCCAAGGAAGACACTCACTCGCTCGTGCAAATCACTGCTTCGCTGTATCTATTAGGCACATTATTTACTACTCCCATTTTTGCTTTCACTACCACTCCCCTCCTCTCCTTGCTTTGTATGCAGCTCTTCTATTTGCTAATCAGCTTCTTCTATAGCACTTTTCTGCTCACCTCACGCTGCTTCATCATGTCATTGCTGCTGTCTGCCTGCCTACCATCATGTTTGATACCATGTGGCTGCTGCTGCTGTCACTAAAGCAGCTACTCTCTGCTGTTAATTTCCCTACTGCCACTTTCTTTACACCTACTGTGACTACTATTGTTGAGCGAATCGAAGCATCTGAAGTGGAATTCAATCCGAAATTTAGTAAAAATTTGATTTGCTTGGAAACTGAATTGCCTCGCACTTCGTGGTAACAAATCAGATTTTTTAAAAAATGACTGCTACACATGTTACAAAGTGAAAGTAAGAATTCCAGGAACGCAACAGGACCCATAATGCTGTGCAGCTAGCCAATCAGCAGATACGGTAGCCATCTCCTGTGATGTCATAGCCCCAGTGGTGACTCTAGGAACAATATATAGGGGGGCACATAAGATACCACAGTCAAAAATGGGGGCACTAATAATTTCACCACTTTCACCACTTAATTATACTACTGAAAAAAATTTAATAAGTCTATATAAATAAGATTACAAAATACGAGAGTATTGCGGTATGCAGGGATATATAATATATAATAAAACAATTTACTTACAAAAGAAGCTATTTATTCGTATGCTGTGCCGTCCTCTGCTTGCTTCCGCAGATTCTTTCCCCTCCTTTCTGTCTCTCCTCAGTGCGCAGGCGCATTGTTATGGGGAATCTGTGGATGACGCACTGTTATGGGGGCATCTGTGAATGACACTGATATGGGGCCATCTGTGGATGACACTATTATGGGGTCATCTGGATGACACACTGTTATGGGGCATCTGTGGATGACACACTGTTATGGGGGCATCTGTGGATGACACACTGTTATGGGGGCATCTGTGGATGACACACTGTTATGGGGGCATCTGTGGATGACACACTGTTATGGTGGCATCTGTGGATAACACACTGTTATGGGGGCATCTGTGGATGACACACTGTTATGGGGGCATATGTGGATGACACACTGTTATGGGGGCATATGTGGGTGACACACTGTTATGGGGGTATATGTGGATGACACACTGTTATGGGGGCATATGTGGATGACACACTGTTATGGGGCATCTGTGGATGACTGTTATGGGCATCTGTGGATGACACTGTTATGGGCATCAGTTGATGACACTGTTATGGGCATCAGTGGATGACACTGTTATGGGCATCAGTGGATGACACTGTTATGGGCATCAGTGGCTGACACTGTTATGGGCATCAGTGGCTGACACTGTTATGGGCATCAGTGGATCACACTCAACCACAACCACGCTCAAACCCAAATGGTCAAACTTGTTAAATGGCTCCCAAACACAATATGCACAATAACCCCACCCCCATCCAACACTTAATTAACCCCTTCATGGACTAAAAAAGTTCAAAGCATAACACACAGCAATGGGGCTGGGTGGGCTGGCAAGGGAGGTGTTAATAAGTGATGGATTACCCTGTGTTTACTAGGCAAGTACCTGTTGTGACAGGTGCAAAGCGATCTCCTAACTGTATCCCCCCCTCCCAGTACTGCCAGACACAATGCAATTAATAGAACCCCCACCCCCTCCCCTTCACAATGATAATGCGCTCTCCTGCAAGCTGCAATCAGGCCCCTCCACTAAATCTAAGAGCACATTGGGGGATCATTGAAGGAGATCTAGTGCCATGAGTGGGGGTCAGTGACAGTGTTAGGGGGGCACCTCTGCACAGTACCCCCTCTGTATTCGCCAGTGCAGTCACTGTGCTGCTGACTCTGACTGATTAGTTTTTCCCCTTAGGAAGCACTCAGGAAACGAAACCTGTGTGTTTCCCACTTTCCCAGAGAGAGCAGCAATCAAGCAATGGGTTCAGTAATCAGTAACCAGGAGCAGCCTTACATACCTCAGCGCAGATGCCGTGCTGCGCTCCTAGTCCTGGCTTCCACTTCCCGCCGCCGTGACTCAGCCTGCAAACCAGAATTAACTGGCGCTGGTGGCATGTGAATCTGTAGGCAGTGTGTGCCTTCGATGCGTGTGACGTCACGTCAGTGTGTGATGATTCGGATCGACGGCTTTCGGGCCATGGGGCCAGATCATTACATTTTAAAGGGGAAGGGGAATCAGCAGGGGGGGGAAGGAATAACATAGGGGGGCAATTGCCCCCCCCCCCTTGCCCCCCTGTAGTGATGCCAATGCATAGGCCTATGAAAAGCCTGATCCTGCACGGTCTCCACCATTTCACTGTGAGATGATCTTAGGGAGAGACAAAACAATATAGGGATAGTGTTGCCAAAAGCTTTTAATTGTAGAGTATTTGATAGAGACAGTGTAGGGACAGTCCAGGTTGAACTTGAGTGTAATCGCTGTGGGCATCTTGTTGAACTGCTGGCAAATCCACAGTTAATCTCTTAGTTTATAGAAGAATTACAGTGCTTCAGTATTAAAGGGCGGTCTAATATATTGCCATCTGCATCTTGTTGAACTGCTGACACATTCGCAGTTAATCTCTTAGTTTATATAAGAATTACTGTGCCTCAGTATTAAAGGGCAGTCTAATATATCACCACCTGCATCTTGTTCAACTGCTGACACAATTATCATTAATCTTTTAGTTGATATATCAAATTACTGTGCCTCAGTATTAAAGAGTGGTCTAATACTGTCACGACCTCTGTTGTGTTCGCCGTGACACGGTTGCCATGCATGCTGTTGCCTGCAGGAACGTGTGTGTAACAGCCTCTGTTGTGTCCGCCGTGACACGGTTGTCATGCATGCTGTTGCCAGCGGCAACATGTGTTTGTTGCAGCATGTAGCTGTTGCACCTTTTATCCTGCTTCCCTTCCCTGTTTGGTGCTAGAAAGGTTAACTATCTGGGTGGTGGGGATCTAGGTGTGTCCTGGGTCTGGCGTCTTGGCTCTTTATATCCTGGTGTTTTGAGTATGAGGTCAGTTGCCATCCAGCCTTTTTGTTAGCTGGAGTGTTGCCCCTTTCTTCGATATACCAGCTGTTCATTGGGAGGGCCTCCTAGCTAGGCATCAAGGTCTCAGCAATGTCTCTCCTATGTCATCCCGGTGTCTCATTCCATTCACTACCCTACTTTATGTATGGTGTCATTTGTATGGATAGGTGTTTTGTCTGGTCGTTGTTATATGTCTGGTGGTGTTTAGTGTCTAGCATGTTTCCTAGACATTCCCCTGTCTATTGTTGTTTCCACCGGAAGGGGGTGTTAGGGTTCCCCGGAGGGGGAACTACAAGTCTGTATGCAGATCTGCCTGGGGCCACCATGTGTCCTGTTTGCATGGGGGTCTAGGCAGTAACTGGTGTGCTGGATACCTGGGTGTGGTTGTTTGTACTGTGTCCTGTATGGTGTGTGTGGGCACCAGTACTCATGCTCAGGTTCTAGTCGGTGTTGCTGCGGCAGGTAAGTGTGTTGTATGGTGTGCTTACCTGCCGATCCAGTTACTGTATATGGTCTCCACTTTTTCCTTGTAGCTAGGCTGATGGAGACTCCTGTTCATCCGTGTCTGGGATAAACAGGTTGTCTCTGCCCTTTCTTTATTTGAGGGATTATCAGGGCAACTCAGGGTCCTAGGTTTCCTGGGTATGAGCCGTCCCACCATCCAGGTCCGCTCATACAGTGAGGAGTTAGGGCGAGGATTAGGGATGCAATAGGAGGTGACCTGCTCCCTTATCCCAGCCTCTGGCCTAGTTGATATCCCGTCTGCTCCTCATTGTACGGTGGGGGTTTCCCCATTCCCCACCATGACAGATACATCACCATCTGCATCTTGTTGAACTGCTGCCACACTCACAGTTTATATAAGAATTACTGTGCCTCAGTATTTAAGGGGGCTATCTAACATATCATCGCATGCATCTGTGACATTCATACTTAATCTGTTACATTACTGGTACAGTTACTGTACACTATGGCCAACAGGCAGTTGCCTAAGCCCTCCAAAGAAGCCGCTGCATCTCCCACCAGTAGGCAACCCCTCTCAAGCAGTCAGGGCTCATCAACATCAACAGAAGGAAGCTGTCGTTCCTTCCCATGGACTTTAATGTCATCTATTGCTCCTGATGCTCCTCCTCTTCCTTCTCTTTGTTACTTGTATCAACAGCATTTGATCACCAAGGTGAATGCAAAAAGACAACAGTATGCGTGCTCTCGTCCAACAGCGGAGAAGCTGAATGTGCACCTGGCCAAGTTACTGGTACTACAATCCCTCCTTTTCCAAGTAGTTGACTATGGAAGCAGTATGTAGTAGAAAATGGAGATCATTCTTTTTTTTATGCACCCCTTAGGGGGGCCAGGTCTTAATGATGACCATCCTCATCTTTTGCTGGCTTTACTTCTTCTAAATCATCCTTTAAAGTCTCCATGTCCTAGAAAAGTCCACAAAATGCAGAGAGATGAGAAGTTGGGCATTCCTGATTACATATTCTCATCGATATTAGATGATGTGGAAAAGCAGATGGCAAAATAAGGGCTCCCACCTGTATTATATGGCAGCTGCTAGTTTTCAGGCTCCTGTCCCTTATGGAGGTAATCCTGCAGCCATGGTTGATCAATCCACCATGTTTGGCCCATCTGGTAATAACCTTAACACATGTTTAAAGCGAAATACCATCCGGTTTATAGTATATATTTCTAGAGTTTTAAATTTTACACTTGGAATATGAAAATCATTCTTTTTTTTAACGCCTTAAGGACACGGCCCTATTTCACCTTAAGGACCAGGCCATTTTTTGCAAATCTGACCAGTGTCACTTTAAGTGCTGATAACTTTAAAACACTTTGACTTATCCAGGCCATTCTGAGATTATTTTTTCGTCACATATTGTACTTCATGACACTGGTAAAATAAAGTAAAAAAAATTAATTTTTTTGCATAATAAAATACCTAATTTACCAATAATTTGGAAAAATTAGCAAATTTCAAAGTTTCAGTTTCTCTACTTCTGTAATACATAGTAATACCCCCAAAAATTGTGATGACTTATTATTCCCCATATGTCTACTTCATGTTTGAATTATTTTGGGAATGATATTTTATTTTTTGGGGATGTTACAAGGCTTAGAAGTTTAGAAGCAAATCTTGAAATTTTTCAGAAATTTACAAAAACCCAATTTTTAGGGACCACTGCAGCTCTGAAGTCACTTTGCGAGGCTTACATAATAGAAACCGCCCAAAAATGACCCCATTCTATAAACTAAACCCCTAAAAGGTATTCAAAACTGATTTTACAAACTTCGTTAACCCTTTAGGTGTTGCACAAGAGTTATTGGCAAATGGGGATGAAATTTGAGAATTTCATTTTTTTGCCAAATTTTCCATTTTAACCCATTTTTTCCACTAACAAAGCAAGGGTTAACAGCCAAACAAGACTGTATCTTTATTGCCCTGACTCTGATGTTTACATAAACACCCCATATGTGTTGCCGTAAACTACTGTACGGCCACACAGCGGGGCGTAGAGTGAAAGGTGCGCCATATGGTTTTTGGAAGCCAGATTTTGCTGGACAGTTTTTTTGACACCATGTCCCATTTGAAGCCCCCTGATGCACCCCTAGAGTAGAAACTCCCTAAAAGTGACCCCATCTAAGAAACTACACTCCTCAAGGTATTCAAAACTGATTTTACAAACTTTGTTTACCCTTTAGGTGTTGCACAAGATTTAATGGAAAATAGAGATACAATTTCAAAATTTCACTTTTTTGGCAGATTTTCCATTTTAATATTTTTTTTCCAGTTACAAAGCAAGGGTTAACAGCCAAACAAAACTCATTATTTATGGCCCTGATTCTGTAGTTTACAGAAACACCCCATATGTGGTCGTAAACTGCTGTACGGGCACACGGCAGGGTGCAGAAGGAAAGGAATGCCATACGGTTTTTGGTAGGCAGATTTTGCTGGACTGTTTTTTTGACACCATGTCCCATTTGAAGCCCCCCTGATGCACCCCTAGAGTAGAAACTCCAAAAAAGTGACCCCATTTTAGAAAATACGGAATAGGGTGGCAGTATTGTTGGTACTAGTTTAGGGTACATATGATTTTTGGTTGCTCTATATTACACTTTTTGTGCAGCAAGGTAACAAGAAATAGCTTTTTTGGCACTTTTTTTTTGTTATTTACAACATTCATCTGACAGGTTAGATCATGTGGTAATTTTATAGAGCAGGTTGTCACGGACGCGGCGATACCTAATATGTATACAATTTTTTTTATTTATGTACGTTTTATACAATAAATAATAATTTTTTAAACCAAAACATTGTTTAGTGTCTCCATAGTCTAAGAGCCATAGTTTTTTCAGTTTGCGGGCGATTATCTTGAGTAGGGTCTAATTTTTTGCGGGATGAGATGACGGTTTGATTGGCACTATTTTGGGGTGCATATGACTTTTTGATCGCTTGCTATTACACTTTTTGTGACATAAGTGTCAGGGACCGCGGGGATCAGAAACTGCATAAAGCACAGCAAACCGCAGGTATGAATTGACCTGCGGTTTGCTGCGATCGCCGACACGGGGGGGTCAAATGACCCCCCCCCCCCCCTGTGTTGTTACGGGATGCCGGCTGAATGATTTCAGCCGGCGTCCCGTTCCGATTTTGCAAGTTCTCCCACTTAGAAATCATGGAGCGGTCTGAAATTCAAATTGTAGGTGCATTCCCACTCTGAGAGACAGAATAGAAAAAAAAAAAAATCAGGAAATCACATTGTATGATTTTTAAAGAATTTATTTGTCTTGCACTGCTGAACATAAGTATTTGAACACCTGAGAAACAGCAAGAATTCTGTCTCTCAAAGACCTGTTACTGTGCCTTTAAAAAGTTCACCTCTACTCCACTCATTAATCTAACTTAGTACCACCTGTCTGAGCTCTTTAAAGACCCCTGTCCACCCCACAGTCAGTCAGACGCCAACTACTACCATGGACAAGACCAAAGAGCTGTCAAAAGACACCAGAGACAAAATTGTGGACCTCCACAAGGCTGGAAAGGTATATGGGGCCATTGCCAAGCAGCTTGGTGAAAATAGATTAACTGTTAAGCAACTAACTGGAGCAATTGTTAGACAATGGAAGAGACTAAAGACGACTGTCAGTCTCTCTCGGACTGGGGCTCCATGCAAAATCTCACCTCGTGGGGTATCAATGATGATAAGAAAGGTGAGGAATCAGCCCAGAACTACAAGGGAGTAGCTGGTCAATGACATGAAGAGAGTTGGAACCACAGTTTCAAGGGTCACTGTCAGTAGAACACTACGCATTCATGGTTTCAAATCATGCATTGCACGGAAGGTTCCCCTGCTCAAGTCATCACATGTCCAGGCCCGTCTGAAGTTTGCCAAAGATCATCTGGATGATCCTGAGGAGGCATGGGAGAAAGTCATGTGGTCAGATGAGACCAAAGTAGAACTTTTTTATCCAAACTTCACTCGTCGTGGAGAAAAAACAAGGATGAGTTGCATCCCAAGAACACCACCCCTTACTGTGAAGCATGGGGGTGGTAACATCATGCTTTGGGGGTGCTTTTTCTGCGAAGGGGACCGGACGACTGCACTGTATTAAGGAGAGGATGAATGGGGCCATTTATTGTGAGATTTTGAGCAACAACCTCCTTCCCTCAGTCAGAGCATTGAAGATGGGTCGTGGCTGGATCTTCCAACATGACAACGACCAAAGCACACAGCCAGGATAACCAAGGAGTGGCTCCGTAAGAAGCATATCAAGGTTCTGGAGTGGCCTAGCCAGTCTCCAGACCTAAATCCAATAAAACATCTTTGGGAGCTGAAACTCCGTGTTGCTCAGTGACAGATCTAGAGGAGATCTGTGTAGAGGAGTGGGCCAAAATCCCTGTTGCAGTGTGTGCAAACCTTGTCAAGAACTACAGGAAACGTTTGACTTCTGTAATTGTAAACAAAAGCTTCTGTATCAAATATTAACACTGATTTTCTCAGGTGTTCCAATACCTATGTTCAGCAGTACAAGACAAATACATTCTTTAAAAATCATACAATGTGATTTCCTGAATTTCTTTTTTTAATTCTGTCTCTCAGAGTGGGAATGCACCTACAATGTGAATTTCAGACCCCTCCATGATTTCTAAATGGGAGAACTTGCTAAATCACAGGGTGTTCAAATATTTCTGTTCCTCGCTGTATATTAGACGGTCAGTGGATAACAATTTTACTATAGGCCAGTGGAGTAAAGGCCTACAAATTATGCATTCACCTGACAGAAAATAACAAGTGATTATGTGGCTGGAGGTATATTAGATGGTCAGTATGTAACAATTTTACTGTAGGCCAGTGGAGTACAGGCCCCAAAAATTATGCATTCACCTGACAGAAAAGAACAAGTGATTATGTGGCTGGAGGTATATTAGGCGGTCAGTGGATAACAATTTTACTGCAGGCCAGTGAAGTACAGGCCCCAAACATTAGGCATTCACCGACAGAAAAGAACAAGTGATTATGTGGCTGGAGGTATATTAGGCAGTCAGAGGATAACAATTTTACTGCAGGCCAGTGGAGTACAGGCCCCAAACATTAGGCATTCACCGACAGAAAAGAACAAGTGATTATGTGGCTGGAGGTATATTAGACGGTGAGTGGATAATAATTTTACTGTAGGCAAGTGGAGTACAGGCCCCAAAAATTATGCATTCACCTAACAGAAAAGAAGTGATTATGAGACTGGATGTATATTAGGCAGTCAGTGGATAACAATTTTACTATAGGCCAGTGGAATACAGGCCCCAAAAATTATGCATTCACCTGACAGAAAAGAACAAGTGATTATGTGGCTGGAGGTATATTAGGCGGTCAGTGGATAACAATTTTACTGCAGGCCAGTGAAGTACAGGCCCCAAACATTAGGCATTCACCGACAGAAAAGAACAAGTGATTATGTGGCTGGAGGTATATTAGGCAGTCAGAGGATAACAATTTTACTGCAGGCCAGTGGAGTACAGGCCCCAAACATTAGGCATTCACCGACAGAAAAGAACAAGTGATTATGTGGCTGGAGGTATATTAGACGGTGAGTGGATAATAATTTTACTGTAGGCAAGTGGAGTACAGGCCCCAAAAATTATGCATTCACCTAACAGAAAAGAAGTGATTATGAGACTGGATGTATATTAGGCAGTCAGTGGATAACAATTTTACTATAGGCCAGTGGAATACAGGCCCCAAAAATTATGCATTCACCTGACAGAAAAGAACAAGTGATTATGTGGCTGGAGGTATATTAGGCGGTCAGTGGATAACAATTTTACTGCAGGCCAGTGGAGTACAGGTCCCCAAAAATATTCATTCACTGGACAGAAAAGAACAAGTGATTATTTGGCTGGAAATACATTAGAAGGTCAGTGGATAGCAATTTTACTGTAGGCCAGTGGACTACAGGCCCCAAACATTAGGCATTCACTGGACAGAAAAGAACA